>NW_011966916.1:0-3810 GCF_000949405.1 Vollenhovia emeryi | reverse complement strand
ATAGTGAACATTTACCGCACAAAGTGAAATTCGTAACGGTTTTAAAGTTATGAGCCTTTGAACCAGCCGTGCGCGGGCAGGTATACGGCGAAACTTGAAACTTTAAACGCATTTTCCCGAAAACCACATTTTTCGACTTGGCGGAAGTAATAACTCACACAATTTTCAACGAATCACATCCGGTCTTTTTTTAACATGTATAAAAATGTTTGTTCTATGGAATAGACTATTATTATATCGATATCTGTAATATTTTATTTTTTATCAACACAAAAGTATCGGAAATTTTTAGCAAAAAGTGAACATTATTTTTGAAATGTCGCCATTGTGTCAATTTTTGTTCAAACTTATTTTCTTTAGTCTATTCCAGAATTACATTTATTCTTAACAGAAAAATCGTTGTGTTAGCTGTTTCAGACAAATTTTAAGACCTGGAGAACATCCGCCAGGACGCCATGGTTGGCGCGCAGAGATTTTGGCTGCTTCATATTCCGCTGCAGTAAATTAATAAAATTGACTAAAAATTTTTTTTAAATATACTTTAAAGTGTAATAAATACAATATAAAAGGTTTTAGTTTCTACGATGTTTACTTTTTCTACAAAAAATTCACAAACATTGCCTATTTTTTGACCTAACAAACCAGAAAGGACCCTTAAATACCTGTGTCCCCATTTGGGGGTGGAGAGGAGGGGGAAAGGGCCGGAAGAAGGGAGAGGGGGGGAGTCAGCCAATCGGGGCGTTGTAGGCTGATCAATTAAAAAACTGGGAGGGCGGTGTGCCATATCAGGTTAACCTGATAGCCTTTGTCGCGATTCAGGTTATCAGGGTGTTTCAAGATTTCAAGGCCTTCGCAGTGTTTAGGTGTGAAATAGCTTCGGGACGGGGCCAGCATGGTGGCTTTGTCAAACTGGACGACGTGTCCGGTCTCAATCTTGAGTTCGACTAGGGCTGATTGTGAGAAGTTGCCGTATTTGGTACATCACTGATGTTCTTTGATTCGTGTACTGATCTTCCTCCCGGTTTCTCCTATGTACACTTTTCCGCAAGCGGGACATTCTTCAGTTCGTAGATTATCATATGTACTTATTATATTAGATTGTATATTGATATTAGTATTTATAATCTCGTTGTCAATAATTTGTGATGTATTTAATATTTCGGTCTCCGGTTCAGTATTTTTTTTTACATGATGCTATTTGCTAAATTTAGACGCCCTTTAAGGAATTCAACATGTTTTAGAACAAATAAATCTGCTGTCATTGATAATTTAATATTTGAAAGTAATTGCGTTTTTATGATACTAAATTCAGCTTCAACAGCTGCATCCAGTGCATGACAGCTGATTTATTTGCAGGTACTCTTCCATATCCGAATTTATCCCGATATACAGCTGACCAAAGAGGAAACCATTTCATGTCTTTTAATAATTTTATTTCTAATTGTGGAAGGTAGTGAGCGTTTTCTCTGTCGCCAATCTGTCGGTTGTTATTCAAATTTTTATGAACACACTGACTAATATTATTTGCCCATTTTTGCCATCGATTCGTTGTATTTGTATTGATATCTAATTCTTCTTCATTTTCAAGTTCATTATTAGTTGCATAATTTTCTACGTTATTTACTGTTTCGCTTGTCAATAAACACTTTAACTTCTGTTTATGAATTTCGCAGCATGTAAGTGTGCCATTGGGATTATTTCCTTCCGTTTCATTAACAACAATAGTTAAAATCGAAAATAATCTCTTCGGCTTCTTTAATATTGCGAGCTAATATTCATTAGTTGGTTAATACTTGCAAGATAAAACGTTTTTACGCGTAAACGTATAATTTTTAAAAAGTTTGCGTATTTTTTAATAAAGTGAGCAACGTCCAACGTCTGTACGTATGCAACAAGAAGGTATTTCTCTATCGTCCCATATGTTATTAGCATAGTCATCAACGGTATGATAATTAGTGAATGCTTGAACGACAGCACTAAACAAAGCTGTTGATGCATCGCAAGTTATCTCTCGTGGAAAAGGAGCACCACTTTGAATCCATTGTATTAACCACATCCAAATCGCTATTGTGGTATGTGATTCACTTAACATTTGCGTGACTGGATATCACAAGACACGGTAGTGTCTCGCGCCAAGTATAGGCGAAAAGTTTTAAAGTGACAAGCTAAAACCACGCGCGCGACACCGACCGTGTAGTTTACGCGAGTGCGCGAGTTGACGGGCCCTCAGAATTTCGGATCTCAACAACGGCTGATCCGACGAACTTGAGACTGCGCTTAATCGATAGCTTGGGTACGATTTGCATAATAAAAGTGTTTTTACTTTTCTCCTACGTGCCCCATGAGTGGAGATATTGCAATGCAAAGTCCGCGGTTGTGAATTTCGCGTTAAGAAACGTGGTCGTCGTCGTCGTCAACCACCAGAATTCCTTTTCATATTTCTGCCGCACGTGGCGCTCGCAAGCGCGGCTAACGTGACTGACGTTACCGACTTACGAGCGCACGTAAATACCGACTTACGAGCGCACATAAATAGAGTGAACTTAACCTTTGTGCCGATTTATTTAATAATAACGTGTCTCGTGATTAATATATTTGTCGCATTAGGGACTGATTGTGAGGTGTCTTCTCAAGTATCACTAGCACGGCAAAAGACTGTGTAACTGATTGTGAGTGTGCGCGATCGGTGACGTATGTATTGTATGTCCCAAATAGCACCGTACATCTTATGGACGTCCGTTTTACGTTCATTTTACTACCATACGTCCATGGACATAATAAGATCGTCCATTGTACGTCCATACAAAGATATACATTGGATGTGCATAAACGGACGTCCAGTGGACATCCATTTAAGATTCCCTTTATATAACTAATTTATGGATATATACTCCCGAGTAGAAATGAAATCATGCATGCCTTGTGTATGACGTCAGGATCCGATAGGGAGGAAGTAAGGAATGCCCTAATAAGGAATCCCTGAAATGTGCCTGATCCGGTACGCCTGATTCCTTCATAGAATTTGATAAACGTTAACCTGAATATATAGCACTAGTACCACTCACTGCCGCGGCGTGACGACCGCGCGTTAGTCTTTCTCGTAAGTAAAAATCATCCCGTATTAGTATAAGAGGCGAGCCGATATGATGCGACAGCGAGTTGTTGGATCATGGATAAACTTCAATAACCTGAATATACTTTTGATGACTATGTAATTTAACACAATTTAAAAATTAGTTTAAAAAATTGAATTTTCACCCTACTAAAATTTCTGCCCGGGAATGTATCCAGTAGAGATTTCAATTTTGTCCATAAAAAGTCCAAACTTCATTCAGCATTAGATTCATAGTTTATTCATTTACGAGTATGATCCATAATTCATCCATAAATATTCATTGATGGAAAGAACTCACTTTTATGTCACCAATTTGGAGCCCTTTTTCGCATACCAAAAGGACTCTTATTATACTCCACAAGAATTCGCAATGAATCACAAATAATTTTTAGATAGTATTCTAATGGAGCACTATAAGGATTCATTTTTCGGTAGGTCCAGGCTGGGGATAACGCTCTCGGAAACAACGGACCACGGTCTTACATAGACTGCGTTCAGAAACATCACCTGAGTGCTACATGCATCATTTATCCTTGTTTAATATTCGGTGAACAACAAGGATAAAATATGATACATGGGAAAACTCGGGTGATGTTTCCGAATATAACCATACAGGTCTTGAAATAACAATGGTGTGGGTAGGTCGATCATGGGCTCGATCATAAATCTTTTCTTCTAGCGTGAAATCGTAAAAA
>NW_011966915.1:95035-98869 GCF_000949405.1 Vollenhovia emeryi | reverse complement strand
CCCGGTTTGGTGTTTCCACCGCAAAAACGCTCACCCCAACCCGATTCTGACCCGACTCTAGCCCGACTCTGACCCTCGGTGGAAACGTAGTCAGTGATGCAAACTTTGGGTTCCAAGCACCATGAAAGTGGCTGTGTTCTCCAGAAGTTAGCGCTTAATAAGCGCTTTATGCTGATTGGATAGATCTAGAAGAATAGCTCTATTTCAGCACAGATCTGAAAGTATAATCCAATGAACGCAAAGCGCTTAGCAAGCGCTAACTTCTGCTGGACACAGGCAATGGCCGCGTTCAGCAGACACAACTGTTGAGTGAGCGCTCAGTATGATTGGTTAATACTTTTAGATCCAACCAATCATATTAAGAAATCATTGAGCTAGTTTACACCGATCGTTTGGTACGCGTACCAAGTACTATATCGGTATCAAATCGCTTGATTCGCTCGATGTAAACGCTCGCGGATTACTTTAGTGCGCTCTGGTCTGATACTCCTGAATCGCTAGTATCAGACCAAGTTGGTGCGCGTATCAAAATATTTTAGGGCGCTGTAAACGCTTGATTCGATTCGGGTCGTATTATACCCGGCATTCCTGCTAGATTGAGGTTAGAAGTATGATTCAGTTTAGCATATTGTGGTAGAAGTTTGATTTTACTTTATCCAGATTAAAAATCTAACCTAACCTGTTTTGAGACGAAATGGTGTAAACAGGGATGTATCAAATGTTTAATCCGTACCAACTTAATGTGCGCACCAACCGATTTAGGCCCGGTTTCACCAACGCGAGTTAATCTAATCGGTCGGTTAATTTGACAGGGTGCCAACATAAAACTTCTTTATTAACCAAGAAAATAGGTTAATAAAGAAGTTTTATGTTGGCACCCTGTCAAGTTAACCGACCGATTAGATTAACTCGCGTTGGTGAAACCGGGCCTTAACGGTGTAAACTAGACCATTGAGCGCTCACTCAACAGTTGTGCCTGCTGAACGCGGCCATTAATCCAACAACAACAACATTGACCCTCTCCTTACTATATATTTACTATATCTATGGCCAAACCACGACACGGTGAAGCGTGCGGACGACGCGGGCGTAGGTAGACACGCACCTAACATTTTGACGAGATGGCGGAGAAATCACGTCGAGTGGCACAAACGGAGGATTTATCGAACGTAGAGTTCGAAACCAGCGAGGATGTCGAAGTTATTCCTACCTTCGATAACATGGGTCTCCGCGATGAATTATTGCGTGGAATCTACGCGTACGGTACGTCGTTTGCCGCTCGTCGTTTCGAGCTAACCTCAATTTTTACGGGGTTATTTTTTTCTAGATTGAACCGCCGTAAATCGGTTTGCGGAGAAAACAGATCGTCTCGCATGTACGATAGACGCAATTCGCGTTTCCTTTCCTTTTCTAAGGTTGTCGAGGCCCGGTGTTTCAATTTTTGGTTAACTGCTAACCAGTAGGTTAATCGACTAACTTTTGGTTAAGCTAAACAGAAAATGAAAATCGAGCCCGATTGTGAAAATCTTTGGTTGCAGTTGCCAGCAACTTGTGACTATACGTTTAAGTTTTATGGATTTTCTCATCTATGTTTTCCTTGTATCCTCATCAATACGATGTCGGGAAACTCACAATAGTGTGATTTGTAGTAACGTCTCAATCTGAAATATACCTTTAAATATACAAAATATATATATTGTTTCTATTCCCGTTTAGGTTTTGAGAAACCGTCAGCCATCCAGCAGCGATCAATCAAACCCATCATGAAGGGCAGAGATGTGATAGCACAAGCACAATCTGGTACGGGAAAAACCGCCACCTTCTCGATTGCAATATTACAGTCGCTGGATACGCAAGTACGAGAAACCCAGGTTCTGGTTTTGTCCCCGACTCGAGAGCTCGCCACTCAGATCCAGAAAGTTATCCTCGCGCTGGGGGACTTCATGAATGTACAGTGTCACGCTTGCATTGGCGGTACAAATCTTGGAGAAGACATCAGAAAGCTCGATTATGGTCAACACGTTGTGTCTGGTACACCTGGTAGAGTATTTGGTGAGCGCCGCAATTTTTATAAGTTGTACATGATACGAGAAAGAATTTTTATTGGCGCTAACACTTGCATAAAAATTTATGAAACTAGACATGATTAAGAGGCGAGTTCTCAGAACGAGGGCCATCAAAATGCTGGTACTGGACGAATCCGACGAGATGTTGAACAAAGGATTCAAGGAACAGATTTATGATGTGTATCGATATCTACCACCGGCGACGCAGGTTGTCTTAGTCTCGGCCACCTTGCCACACGAAATTCTCGAGATGACTAGTAAATTTATGACGGACCCCATTCGTATCCTCGTCAAACGGTAAATAATTTTATCTTCAATTATTATTAACCCTAGAACTCACACGTTATTTGTTTTACCTTCTAACTCACAACTGGGGTCAATATCGACTCCACGCTTTTTTTTTATTGTAAAACCGGTCCTACAATGATAAAGGGCCTTAATAGTACATGAATTTCTTCGTTTTTTAATAAAGAAGAGAATAGTATGCGATAAATTTAGTTTCACTCAAAATTAGTTAATGAAAAATCCATTTAAAGACCGAGCAATGTAGAAAATCAGCAAAAACCTCTTTTTTTAAACAAAAATTTGTATCTTTTTTTTAATCAACCGATTTTCAAAATTCAAACGGGGTTTTAAAGAGGACACATTAGACTATTGGAAAAAAATTGTCATCGCTATGTTCTGTTCAAAAAGTAGATTTATTTGGGACTAAAAATGAAGAAATTCGCAAAGTTGAAATATGGAAAAAGTTGATGAAAAAAACCATAAAAAATTGTATTTTAAGTATCATTTTATTTTTATTTGATACAAAATAGTAAAAAATATGAAAGAAATGAAAAATACTTAGTCGCAACTCGCACAATCGCCTAGCCATTTTCTGCGAAATGTCAATCTTCTATAGGCAACGGGATTTTTACCGACTAAGTTGTGTGATATTTCGTCTTAAATGATATTTATGACTATTTATGCTCAGATTACGTAATAATACATGAAATATATTGATTCTAGCAAAAAATATAAAATTAGCTTACCGCCACGAAACACAAACGGCAACTCACAACTGGGGTTAATATCGACCCCACGCACGCTTTGCGACGGTGCTGTGTCACTGCCAGCGAACAACTAACGCTGCGTCCGACATATAGCCCTACTTTTAGAGTTAAAATGAATTATGGTTCAGGTCCTGAGTCGATAATGCCACTCGCTAGCTCAGGAGCGTAATTCAAAGTTTGCCTGGAGCCGAAATCGACCCCGGTTGTGAGTTCTATGGTTAAACGCGTGCGTATGTCGCCCTAATTATTTCTAATTCCAGTGATGAATTGACATTGGAAGGGATCAAGCAGTTCTTCGTCGCTGTCGAGCGAGAAGAATGGAAATTTGACACGCTCTGCGACTTGTACGACACGTTAACGATAACGCAAGCAGTTATCTTTTGTAATACCAAACGTAAAGTCGACTGGTTGACAGAAAAGATGCGAGAGGCCAATTTTACAGTGTGTTCCATGCACGGAGATATGCCACAGAAAGAACGAGACAACATAATGAAAGAGTTTCGATCTGGTCAGAGGTAAGATCAAATTCCAAAGGTGAAATTTTGAAATGGTTATCTTTTCGGCAGGAAATTACATCAATACATTTCCCTTTTCTTTCACAGTCGTGTGTTAATCACCACGGACGTATGGGCGAGAGGAATTGACGTTCAACAGGTGTCGCTCGTAATTAATTACGATTTGCCTAACAATCGTGAATTGTACATTCATAGAATAGG
>NW_011966915.1:89524-94471 GCF_000949405.1 Vollenhovia emeryi | reverse complement strand
CGTTGGATTCAGTGTTTAATCAAGCATGAATTTCAAGGAATTTTTAGAAATATATCACGCTGATGTAACCTAACGGTTGAAAGGCGTTCCCATAAAGTAAACTTGAAAGAGATTTGTTTAATTTTGATTACTCGTTAATATACGGGAGACAGTATGATATCAATAATATCACCATACCAACTAAAAGCCAGTTTACTCGAGAACTCTTCAATGTCATCCTTAAGTTATTTTTAGCATATAATTTATACTATTATAAAAGAGAATGATATAATAGAGAAAAGTATTCTGTCGCTTTTTATATCGTATAAGTGACAATGCTATTCGAACGTAATGTGTAAGAAAATTGGACTAATCATACTTGTTCCTATATCTACTAGGTTGCATCATTGATTATACAGTCAACTTTTTTTCTTTATGAGATTGAATAAATTCTTTTGTACACCTTGGACTCCAAAAGTATTACTTGTGTACAATACTGTGAGATGCGATGAACAGATTTTGTTAATAAAATATTTTATGATGACTATAATTGATCTTTTTTTCTTATATAAATAACAGTTTTAATATAGACATTAGCCATGTCTCGCACACACAAAAATTAATGCATACACGTACATATCCCACACAGCACAGACAGATAATTGCAGGAAGATTACAGAAATGTTACATTGCAAGATTGCAAGATTGCAATATTGCAGCAACGTTGCGCAACATTGCTGCAACGCTGAAATGTCTGCCCTCGGAGAGATTGCAGTGCAACATTATAGCAATGTTGCAGTGCAATATTTTTGGAATAATTTGTTTGTTATACATAAGCTGAGGATCAACGAAAATAACATAAAATTTTCGTAATTAGAAAGATTTTTTTAATAGAAAATATAGTACTTTGATTATTTTTGAAGCATTGCTGCAATATTGCTATTGAAAGTTCGCAATTTTATATTCCTGTAATGTCTCTGCAAGATTGCAACGTTTCTGCAATGTAACTGCAACCATCTGTGCTGTATGGGATACGTGGTAGTGTGAAATCACGGCGGACAAGTACTGTGATCAACTCACTCGACTTGATGTGGCTATTCGAGAAAAACGTTCGGGTTTGGCCTATCGGAAAGGTATATCATCTTCCGCCACGGCAATGCTAGACCGCACATCGCCCAACAGACGCTGCAAAAACTGTAGGAGTTGCAATGGGAAATTTTCCAGCAACCAATGTATTCTCCAGATATTGCGTCTTTAAATTATCATCTGTTCCGGTCTTTGCAGAATAGTTTGAATAGCGAAAATCTTAAGTCCGAAGAAGCTGTCGAAAACCACCCCACAAACTTAAAAAAAAACCAAGCCCTTCAAAAATGGAATCAACAAGCTTGTAAATCGTAGGAAAACAATTATATAGAAGAAGACTATATAATTGATTAATAAAACTGTATTCTTTAAAATTTAGGCTATTGAGGTTTATTTTTAAATCGGGTACGAACTTATGCAATCATTCAATATCTACGCACAAATAAATAAGTACTGCTGCAGCTGTTCCACAATTCAAATGGCAGCGCAACGTAGTACAGTAACACGTGTTGAACCCGAAATGAAGCTAAAATAGAGAAAATACAAGCCTAGTGTTGACAATGCGCAACTCTACAAATACGAGTGAACGTATACATATAGTTTATCGCGTTAAAAATGTGGGCAAAATATACCCCATACAGCACAGATGGTTGCAGTTACATTGCAGAAACGTTGCAATCTTGCAGATTGCAATGCAATCTTGCAGAGATATTGCAGGGATATAAAATTGCAAACTTTCGATAGCAATATTGCAGCAATGTTTGAAAAATAATAAAAATACTATATTTTTTATTTAAAAAATTTTTCTAATTACGAGAATTTTATAATGTTATTTTCGTTGATACCAATAATGCGCGAATTATTAAGTATACTTGATCAGTGCGGTGTTGCTCGCAATCTCCATCTATTGCGAAGCGACATAATCTCCTTAGGTTGCTTCGCAATAGCTTGCTGTGTATTGAAAAAGGCCCGGATGCATATGTAATTAGTAAATTCTCTGCTTATGTACAACAACAAATTATTCCAAAACTATTGCACTGCAACATTGCTATAATGTTGCACTGCAATCTCTCTGAGGGTGGACATCTCAACGTTGCTACAATCCTCCAGAAACGTTGCAGCAATGTTGCGCAACGTTGCTGCAATACTGCAATCTTGCAATGTAACATTTTTGCAATCTTCCTGTGCTGTGTGGGACGAGACGCGATAATAAACTAGTGATAAGAATAATAATTTATTTTTACGATAATAATATTAGAAGCTAGTGTGTTAGAAGCGTGCAGTTTTAAACAATATACGTACACATTAATTACAATAACTTAAGTCAAAAAGGTAAGTAATATTAACTATATGAACAAAGAAACTAACAGCTAGTCCAACATATACGTGAAATTTTTTAGTATTTTTTATCTATATATTAAGTTCTTTTCTTTTTATTGACCTCATATTTCAAAAGGACGAGAAACTTTACGTTCAGACACTAATCAGGTTGTTATATCAGTGGTCAAAATAAACCCTAGGGGTTTTATTTAATAAAATCAAAGTTGACCTTCATAGGAGCCTTAAGGCCCATTTCAAGGTCACAAAAAGATGGTTTCTTCACGATCTCTACAACTTTTTATTCGAGTCATTTTCCATGAAAGTGTGTACTTCTGGAGATGATAGGGGGAGTTCCATTCTTTTCAAATCAACCCTGTCTGTATATACTATACACAGGATAGAGTTCCGTCTGGGCCGTCGAGCGGTTCACACGTCTTCCGAAGATAAATTTTTGATCCTGCGGGATTGCATCATCCCGCGCGTGGCCCGGTTACCGGGCCATTGCATCATTCAATTCACTACATTCCACTCAGTGTCTGTGAGCCGGGAGCCAATAACCAGAGAAGAAGAAGATATACATAGGATAAAAATCTCACTGCTACCTGGACAGACGAGAAAGTGAATATCGAGTTTGTACAAACTTCTCATTCAGTTTTCAGAACCTACAAGAAAACAGTCGATTTAATGTTTGAGTTTAAGAACATGTATCCTGATACAAGCAAGTCCGACGGTCCGACAAAAGCACAAAAAACCAAGGAAACGTAATTATTCAACAATTTCGTGTAAATGCAGAATACAAGATATATAATGTTGGGCGATAAAAATATTTCTTACAATATATAGAGTCGCATTTTATTGAACTTGATATTATAAAGAGGAACTTGTAAGAAACTACTAGGTGCTACTTGCTAAACGTATAAAAGATTAAAATAACTATTATTTTTTTTAAACATTACATTTTATTCCACAATAAAAATGCACTTATACCTGTGAAATCGTGGATAAAAATCTTACGTTTTTAAATAGAGCGTTTCGATAGTCCGTGTGTTGTATTGTTCCATCGCCGTTAGTTTTGAACTTCGATATAGGCACTTGACAAAAACGTTTAAGAAAATGATTCGCAATCGATGCGCAGTGTACACCATGAGAATTCACATAGATTATAATTATATATATAATACATAAGAACTAGTGACAATTTTATTCGGTAATATATGACCTTTGGTTATTTGAAAGTGAAAATATCGTTACTTTTACTACATGTCAACACCAGTCTAGATATATAGGAAGATGAAATTGCTTTTGGCATCACGACGGTAACAGTTTAACGATTTAAATGCACTTGGACATGTAACAGCATTTCTCCCTTTATCTGTATATGTGCGCGTACAAAAATACATTGTTCCGTTGAAATATATATCTACCGCGATTACAACGAATTAGGCCATGAAAAGGTAAGGCACGCGCAGATTCCTGCATAACTCATGTGAGACTGTACAACTGTCCATAAAAAAATCTTATAAATTCTATGCAAAAAGTATACTTCCAACAGCAAACGTTAAGGCGGAAGATGGAAAATTTGATTTATCGCACACTTTCAACAATCTTATATAAATATGTATCATAAAATAATTTAAATAGAAAATTACTTAGATTCTACACTTGTATATACTCATTGTCACAATGAAACGGCGCGCAATTGCAAGGACGCACAAAAATGACATTGTTGTTTGTCTCCCCTTCGCCACGTCTTCTCATTTCAAGCATGCGGGCTTAAAGTATGATGCAGGTGCTTTTCTCACGAAAGGGATTGGATTTCTGCGACGAGAAGCCCACCAGCAGGCAGTCCTCCTGTTCGTGCTCGGTAATGTATTTCATGATATCCTCGACGGCTTTGCTCACCGTGATCCGCTTCAGAGCGGCCTCGCGGCGCAGCTGCTCCGTCACTTGACGTTGCTGTTGTAAATTCGTGATCACCATGTCCATAACAGCTGTATGCGGGAGGGACAAATCAGAAAGTGACAAGTTTTCACACGGATAAAACGGAAAAACGCGTAAGAGAGAGAGGTCATGAATTTGAAAGCTAACCTGGACCTGGACGTACGATGCTCGAACAACGCTTTTACAGATCGCAAAATACTCTTTCTCTCTCTCTATCTATCTCTTGATAACCCCGAGTTTTCTCTGTTGCAACAAGTAATTCGTTGACCACACTCTCACGACCGGTCCTCGAGCTCCGCGATCTTCTTGATTCGTTTTTATCCTTCTTGGGCCAATCCCTTAAGGCCTGTGTCCATGATGCCAGAATTTGGTCCAAGTTCTAGTTCCGAGAAATGTGTAGCCAATCAACTTGCGGCTTTTATGGAATAGCTTAAGTCCCAGTCTACAATAGAGATTTAAGCCCTAAGCCTTAAGAAATTGACTAATCACAGTCGCGCATTCTACTCATACTTGACCGTGATTGGCCAATTTCTTAAAGCTTAGGGCTTAAATCTCTATTGTAGACTGGGACTTAGTCCCAGTCTACAATAGAGATTTAAGCCCTAAGCCTTAAGAGGATCCCGT
>NW_011966915.1:81237-87351 GCF_000949405.1 Vollenhovia emeryi | reverse complement strand
GCTAGTTTATGTTCTGTTGCTAGGCATTTTTTTCATTTTTGGTGCTAGAACGAGGCAAGTCCAAATTAAAAGTGTTAAAATTTCATGTATTTTGAAAGTTTGTTATTATTTGAATAAGTATGCGCTAATTGATAGCTAAGAAGAATATAATTTAAAATAAATAAACTTTCTGAAACAAAATTTGAAAATGGGGGAAAGTTTTTTTCGTTTATCTCAGAAACATAAAATGTGGACTTACCTCTTTCTTGCAGCAATGTCTTCAATTGTGCAATTTAAAAATATTGGCGAAGGAGAGTTTGCTTATTTCAATTACACGCTAAATAGAGCGTCTTGGCACTCAAATCGAGCGTCAACTCGAAGTCAGCGTCAAGCGTCCACTTAACGCTACAATTCAAAAAAGTCCCCAAAGTAACTAGTTTGACGCTCAAAGTGAGCGTCAAGCGTCAGCATGAAAATGCACCTTTAGCCGTTGATACACTGTTGGCGCGAATAAAAACATGGCGGAAAATTGAGAACGCCCAGATCCATCGACATATAGTACTGGACGGAGCATGCGGTAAGAATCCTTTGATCTTTCGTATGCCGGGACCTAGAAAGAGAAAAATAGATATGTAGGTCATAGACATATATATATATAGACCACAGACTTTATATAATACTAGACTGCTAACTGCTTATGTACAAGGCGGCTGACTTTCTATGTATTAAGCGATTATATGTAAGGTCATTCATTCTGCGCATGCGCTTTGACGCAATATAGGTTACGTTCATCTTAGGGCCAGTTTCACAAACGTCGGTTAACTGCCCAGGCAGAACATCATGTCGATTCGACGTCCAACAGACGTCTTTTAGACATCTATTAGACATCTCCGACATCTATTAGACATCTAATCGACATCAACGTTCTGGCTGGGTGCTAACGGGAGGTTAATCGATCGGTTCTCCGCCACTTCTTAGATAACAATATAGAAAGAGCTATGGAGTGGACTAAACTCTGGTTAACAGTTAACCGACGTTTGCGAAATTGTACCCTTATAAATGATAAAATATCGCAATGTCGTAATACTATATTCTCGAAGTGTCGCAGTGTAAATACTTTCACTCGATATACTTACCTAAAATAGGCAACTTTATCTTTATTTATAGTGCTGTCACACATATAAATGGCACATTTGAGTGGCATAATGATTTTTTAATATCAGAATACGATTCAACGTGACGTCTGAAGGATGAGGTTATCTCACGTATATTCTGTGGTTATATACCTATATCGCGCATGGTAGAAATATCACTATACGCACATGCGCAAAATGAGATACCTTTGTATGTACATGCTTTCCGCAGTCATTTTATATAAGCGAAATTTAGGGAGTTATCAGTCTAGTATTGGCTGTGTTCTCCAGAAGTTAGCGCTTAATAAGCGCTTTATGCTGATTGGATAGATCTAGAAAAATAGCTCTATTTCAGCACAGATCTGAAAGTATAATCCAATGAACGCAAAACGCTTAGCAAGCGTTCTAACTTCTGCTGGACACAGGCATAATATAGAAGTCTGTGATATAGACCCAGCGTTCTGTGAGTGGAGTTGTCCGCGTCTTCTAAAGGACATAACGATATAGAGGAAGGTGCTGTCTCCGTCACTCAGCAGGTCTGGAGGGGGAACGTCGAGGGGAACTAGAGGCGCGCGCACCGCGTACGGCCTTGCTAGTGTCCCTAGAATAGTTTTAGGAAAAAAATAAGTCTATTTTATTTAACTTTTTGTTACAAATACTTTATTGATTCGTCAACTTCGACAATTTTTTTAACAATAATTTTTATTGACCGCAACTGGCGATTAAAATTCTTATTGCGAAAAATATTACTCCAACCAGGATTCGAACCTGGGACCTCCCTCAATCCGTGACGGGCGTCTTAGCCAGCTCGACCACTGGGGCTGTGGTAATACTATTCGCAATAACACATATTATTAAGATGTTGTTTACGCGTCTATTTCGACTTTTCAGAAACTGTGCGTCGATACAGGTTGTCGACTGCGCAGTGAATTGTCGATTTTTTGAATTCCCCTTTCCCCTCCCTCCCCCCGGTCCCTTTCCCCCTATTACGGAGGAGCACCATATTTCAGGTCAATCATCTTAATAATATACATATTATTGCGAATAGTACATTACCACAGTCCCAGTGGTCGAGCTGGCTAAGACGCCCGTCACGGATTGAAGGAGGTCCCAGGTTCGAATCCTGGTTGGGGTAATATTTTTCGCAATAAGAATTTTAATCGCCAGTTGCGATCAATAAAAATTATTGATGTTGTTAATTACCACTGGCGACTTTTAAGAATATTCTTACTAATTTTTTTAACATTTTTTTTTCATTTTTAAATTCTCTTGGTGAGCATTCTGTCGCATCCTTCATCAACATGTACAACATCATCCAGTTGTCCCTGTAACGTCGGCCCCTGACGCCTTTCTTGGTTGCTGCGTCAATGATTTCTTTCAGTGCCAATTGTTGAGCCGCTGAGATATTAAGTGCAGAACATTTTTCAGTCAAACTTGCTTGTTGCATATTAGCTATTTGTTCTTCTTGTTGTTTAAGATAACTCGTCAGATATTTCTCGCGTTTTTTAGCTCGAATTATTTTACATTTTTGACGTCGGTATTTCAATCGCAACGCTATCAGCTTACGACGATTTATATGCTCCGAAGCATCAGAAACGTGATTTAACGTCAAATGAATTTTCCGCCGTGTTGTCTGCTGTATGCGCTTCCTCATTTTTGTACAACTATCGCATCTTCGGTTTTTGAAAATAAGACTGCAGTCTTTGCTGCGCCACTGTTGAATGGTGTCTTGAAATACGGCACCAGCTGCAATATTATTGATATTAATTTCGCCCAAGCCATGGCAAACATTCATTCCCTTAAACTTGTCCAAGACGTTTAGAAGCGTTTCAATTCCTTCCAAAGCTTCGTCGAGATTTGCTTTTTGCACGTTAACATCTCGTCCGTAAACGTAAAATTGAAGTTTTCTGTCCGAATCGAGAGTAACGCATTTTTGTATTACCGGTAAACGCTTTCCATTTTCGACTCGCGTTATTGCATAAGTAAATAGAATACTTTGCCCATTTGTAGCAGGTATTTTGCTAACGCTCCAATATTCAGGTAATTTGTTAGATATTTCTTGATAAATACGATCACTTTCGCTCTTTATATCTGTAACAATGAAGCAAGTACTATTGATGAAAAATCCGTATAAATTTTTGTTCTTTTTTCCGATTCATCAAATAAACTTGATGTCCTTATTTATCTCAGTAACTTACATTTCCTTGTGATAACGGATGAACATATGGTGATTAGTTCCTTGAGTGCTATCGGTGCTGTTACTGAAGGATCAGTATCCACAAGTGCTATCGGTGCTGTCACCGGAGGATCAGTATCCACAAGTGCTACCGGTGCTATCACCGGAGGATCAGTATCCGCGTGTGCTACCGGTGTTGTTACCAAAGGATCAGCATCCATCGGTAAAGCCAATTCGACGCCATCCACAATTGGCAACACAAAACTGCAACTGGTACCTGTAAATTAAAAACATTAAATATTGTAATTATAAACTACATTCCATTACATTTTTTAAGTTGTACAATAATACTTGTTTCAGTAGAGGACTCCTTGATCGAAGATCCAAGCTGAACCGAATCGCTCACGACGCCAACGGACTCGCCAGAAATTTTCCATTGCCTTGTTCGAATCGTGTCCTTTGTTGTTGAAAGGTCATGAAACTTTGATGGAACAGCAAGCTTTCTGAGTTGAGGGCGCTTGTATGGTTCCTTCAATATAACATGTACGTAATATATGTAATATGAGATCGCATCCTTTGCACATGTACAATTTATCTAATATAAACTCACCTGAGCGATGATTCGACCATTCGAGTCTCGTTTAATCCATTCACGGATTATATCTTCCTCATTAAAGTGCTTGTCGCAAACAACGTGTGTCGGCTTTAGTGTAACAATGCCTGGAATAGCTGCCACCCATTGTTTATATTGAACGGCATTTCTTGGCACTCGAAATACTGAGCGGTTTTCACGAAACACATTATTGCAATTTGGTACGACGCACGGCGTGGGCATTCTTAGGTTATCGGCTAGCCGACACGGCCATGACGGCTCGTCAAATATAACCTTCGGAATACAATGTATTCCGAAGGTATAATATATAGCTCTTTTACCAAAGTATCGCAGCGACTCTCGTGGCCAAGAAACGAACGATTTTTGGCTTAAAAATTCGACCTACCCCCACCATATGAGTTGAAGGACCTGTATGTAAGACCGTGGTCGTCACCTTTGATCTGGGCGTTCTCAATCACTGAAATATATACTAACTGGAACGCGCGCTAGAGCCGAGCCGTGTGTACCGAGAGAGAGCATCGTCGAGTGGCGTCTGTCATTGTCTAGTACAGTTCGAACCAAAAGTTAAATCGAAACGCAGCACAACTGGGCGAGATCGTGTAAAGGCCTTCACACATAAAATTCCGTAAGGACGTAAAACGTAAGCATAAGAAAATCGACCAATCACAGTCGAGAACGTAAGGCAATGACGCAAGCAGTAGCAAATCCAATCTGTTGATTTTCTTACGCTTACGTTTTACGTCCTTACGGAATTTTATGTGTGAAGGCCTTAACCTCTGACAACGAGTTAATTTCTCGATCGGATTGTACCTTTCCGTCCCCACTCTCGACCACCCTATAAGCCAGACAGTGACAAACGCCACTCGACGATGCTCTCTCTCGGTACACACGGTTCGGCTTTAGCGCGCGTGCCAGTTAGTATATATTTCAGTGTTCTCAATTTTCCGCCATGTTTTTATTCTCGCCAACAGTGTATCAACGGCTAAAAGTGCCTGGGCCCTTTTCAGGATCGTATCCAGGAAAGGCGCATACGAACTATCGTACATTATTTATTGTAAATGGAAATGGCCTATGAAAAAATGTTCTAATAAAAGTAATTAATGTAATTACTTGCTCCAATGTTTAAAGGTATTTACGCGTTATTCGTCAACACTGCGAATTTTTCAATGTCACACCGACTTTGCACTAACACACGTACAAAGATCCTGTGATTGGTCAGAATAAAAACATGTCGGATGCGCAGTACGGATCGGCGCGAACGTGAAACAAAAGAGCGAGTGCCATTACTGGTTATACTGTGGTCATGGAGAATGTATAAGGAGACCGAACTGCCCGTAATCAGAATGGGCCGATGTTTGTGCCCGCCAGACGTTCTGAAAAGCAATACTGGGAGCGCTGTCATCAATTAACTCCATTCGCATTCGTACGTGACACATGGTTGTCATATGCATGAAGCTTTCGTGGTTATATAATATACATCCGATCTGTAAATAAGATGAGGAGATGGATTGTGTATCTTTGAAACTTGTGGAGATTACAAAAGTGAGCGAATTCACAGATTGAAATTATAAATACTCACTTTTGTAATTTTCGTAAGTTTCAGAAATTGACCTCCAGATAACAACAGTTAAGCCCGCTGCAGACGATGCTATTTTTCCTGCTGGATTGCTTGCGATTTAGTAAATTACTATCATTGCACCACTCAGCATTCAGGATTCCTAGTAATTTACTAAATTGCAAGCAATCCAGCAGGAAAAATAGCATCGTCTGCAGCGGGCTTTATACGCTGTATCTACGAGATCGGTAACTCATGAGCGAATTCTTAATCGCGTAAGGCGACGCCAGCGCTACAAGTGGCAAAATTTTGATTCACTGGATGGCAAAAATGTCGGCCCACTTTCGGTGACGTGTTCCAGACCTAGGGTCTGTTTTTTATTGCTGCACTCCTGAACTAGTGCACACTGGTGCAATGAGTTGGAATGAGAGGTAATCTATGGGTGCTTACGAAGAAGCGCTCGGAGTTAGGTTTGGGTCGGACATGCGTACGCCTCTCTATGATTCATGTATTTCATGTCTTGCCCGAACTGTCTCTAATAGCAACCCGGGTTACTCGGGTTTGGGCAGGCCGATTGAGACCCGAGTAACCCGAGTAACCCGGGTTGCTATTAGTCCCAGTCTACAATAGAGATTTAAGCCCTAAGCCTTAAGAAATT
>NW_011966915.1:72922-81137 GCF_000949405.1 Vollenhovia emeryi | reverse complement strand
CTTAAATCATCTATTGTAGACTGGGACTTAGTCCCAGTCTACAATAGATGATTTAAGCCCTAAGCTTTAAGAAATTGGCCAATCACGGTCAAGTATGAGTAGAATGCGCGACTGTGATTAGTCAATTTCTTAAGTCCCAGTCTACAATAGATGATTTAAGCCCTAAGCTTTAAGAAATTGGCCAATCACGGTCAAGTATGAGTAGAATGCGCGACTGTGATTAGTTAATTTCTTAAGGCTTAGGGCTTAAATCTCTATTGTAGACTGGGACTTAGGCTTAGGGCTTAAATCTCTATTGTAGACTGGGACTTAGAGACAGTTCGGGCAAGACATGAAATACATGAATCATTGAGAGGCGTACGCATGTCCGACCCAAACCTAACTCCGAGCGCTTCTTCGTAAGCACCCCATTTGTTTCATTTTAACTTATTGCACTAGTTCAGTAGTGCAGTAATAAAGAACAGGCCTATAGTTCGGTCTCCTTAAGCCTATCACACAATGCCAGGCAACAGGCAACAGGAACAGGGAATAGAATTTCTGACGTGTTGGATTGGTTGAACGAAAATTTCCGACGAATCCAACGCGTCAAAAATTCTATTCCCTAGCTATTCCTATTGCCTGTTGCCTGGTATTGTGTGATAGGCTTAGGCCCGGTTTCACCAACGCGAGTTAATCTAATCGGTCGGTTAACTTCACAGGGTGCCAACATAAAACTTCTTTATTAACCTATTTTCTTGGTTAATAAAGAAGTTTTATGTTGGCACCCTGTCAAGTTAACCGACCGATTAGATTAACTCACGTTGGTGAAACCGGGCCTTAATACATTCTCCATAACTGTGGTCTAGATATATTATGTCTATGGTCACGCGTCACCGTGCCAATCCGGCCAATCGCGAATACGACCCACTCGCGATTGCGCGCCCAACCGCGGAGCGCATCGCGCCCGCGCAGCACGGCGCTGGCGGCCGTGCGAAACTCCACATGAGCCTGTTGCCAGTTATTGATCCTGGCGCGATTAAACAACACCGCATTGCCGTCAACTACGAAAACAAGCCTCGCCACGTCTCGGCCGCGCTCGCCGTTACCGCGTATGGCGTAAAAGTGTCGGAGCGCCGTGAGGACCGGGCGACGGTTCTCTCCCCCGCCGTGTTAACAATCTTCACCTGTACTCCAGACTGTGGAGGCTGACTGGTGCGCGACACAGTGAGAGCGGACGACGCATCTCGTCCCGTCCCGTCCGTGGCACGGCGCGACGCGACGCGGCGCGGCGCGGCGCGGCACGGCACGGCGCGGTGCGGCGCGATTCGGCCCCGCTCCGCTCCGCTTCGCTGACACGTTCGCTAGCACGTACTGTCAAAATGTAAAGAGCATCACTCGACGGTGGTAGTGACAGCAGCAGCAGCGGTGTCTCAATCGCGCCGAAAGAGAGCGAGAACATGTCATTGGATTTCCGCGAATGAGCTCGAGTCGAGAGAGAAAGAGAGAGAGAGAGAGGAGCGCGACGAGCCCAATCTTCGAATTCCCGGCCGTGATCTCGTGGACGGAGGGACGAACGGCGGCGGTGGTTGCACATGTGATTCCCCCTGAGTGGCCGACCCCATTTGGCAGACGCGATGAAGAAGTTCACGATCAAGGGTGTACTCGACGGGTTCCGGTCGTCGGTCCCGCAGCCCGCCAAGCCCGACCAGGAGATCGTCGAGAATCTCAGGCCGGAGCACTTTCAAGTTAAGAAGGTCAGTACCAAGTATACGTCGAGATTGCCCTGGTGTCCCTCTTTCTCCTCGTGCCCCCCCCCCCCCGCCCCCATATCTCCTTGCCCCCTATTCGTCCTAATTAAAGTGGATCTGTCGATAACACGCTCCCGTTCCCGGCGCATTTTTCGCAGACCTTTTCGCAGATCCGAGGAAAAGTTTCCCGACCGAGGGCTCCAACGGGCCGTGCGAGCTGCCGTTAATTTCGCGGACGTCGCGCAGAATGAGATCCGCCGTGGGTTTCCCCTCCCGCGGCGCCTAACGATTGACTGAACGACGCAAGTCGAGCAATTAGAAATTTTATGGGGTCACTCGTGAGAGAAAGTAACGCCACTGGTGAGCGAGTGGATAGTGTTGGCTTTAATCAGACCTATGCGCGTGCAAAATCCGTTCGTTACATCATGCATTGGCCCGAGGAAAGAAGGAGGAGAAGAAGAAGAAGAAGAAGAAGAAAGAGAACCGATATCTAGATCTAAATTGGATTCAACGATTAGAAAGATTCAATCGTTCGCGTTCTAGTCGCCACTTATCTTAAGTGCGGCGTCCGAGCGATCGTTGAGTAAAAGCTTCTTCCACGAGAGACCACCCCGTCCCGGGTTTGAGCTTTCTGCTTTCTGGTCTGTGTAAACAACTGCAGTCAGTAGACGCGCCGTGTCAATATCGAGAGCTTACGTAATCTCGAACTCTTCGGAATTCATATCGCTGAATAAATTCATATCAATTGCATCGCGTTATTACTCATGCTCGAGCACCTCGTGCTTCTCGCGAGTATGTGCACTCTACGAGAGGAGAGGACCAAAGAGCATTTTTCCTTCTCAATTTTATAATTCCCAACGTAGGAAATTAACGATCGACACAACTGATGAATTCTGATTAAGGAAATTTATTACGGAAAACGTTATCTCAGCCAGGGTTTCAACCTGGACCTCTCTACACTCTAGGCGGGCGTCTCACCAATTCGACTACTGAGGAAATTATTTACTGGCGACAATAAGTTCATTCTTGTGACATATAATTCCCCCTGTCCTACAATTACTACAATTCCCCATTCTCGGTGTTTGTATAAATTAACAGTTTTTTTATTTAAAACACTGCAACCACAAGTGTCACAAGGACAATCTCTCCTGTACAGTTAAAGTCTTCAAAAGTATTTAATTAACTCACAAATGAATTTGAATCGACAGATGAATAATGGTACTCTAGATTGAACGCAAATATTATATAAAGATGTGCGTCTCTAATACCATATTAAGTATTTGGTATCCACTTCTGTATTGCGGTGCGAGCGTGAGGTTTGGATTTCGTTAATCATACAAGCTATTATCTATCTTTTTGTCATTGAAGAGGACCACATAAGAGGGTCGAAACGTCTGACAATGTTAAATAAATTTTAGAAATTAATAGAATACCTATTATTTGAATACACGCAAATATCACCTAGCGCCTGGCTCTTATTGCCCATTATATATGACTTTAGTAACTAGTTTTTACACATAGAGCCTTTACTTAACAATCAAAAATTTATATTAAGTGAGTATAAATTAACATTTTGGTTCTCGCTTAGAAAGGGGATTTTCCAAGTGACTCATACCGCACTCTCTCGTGTTGACTTTCCGCGTTAAATAATTTCGAAATCGTGCTTCGAGATTGGTTTACTCGCGAGACACGCGACGTATGAGCCCTTACGAGGGCGACTTGTGAGAGAACCTCAGGTCGTGTCTGCCTTTGGAGCGTAAACATGACTGTCGATAATCGCCGCACGTTGCACACGAGGTACCTCGGCCCTCGTCTGGCTCTTGCACGCCAAAACCGTTCCGTCTGTTTACTCGAGCGAGTAGCTCGTAACTGTCGACGGCGAAGTTTGATATCGACTATCGCGCGCTTCGCGGTTGCAACGCGACTCGCGCACGAGTATCCGTTACGCGGTCGAGGAATAGATAACGATACAGGACAGATAACGAGGGGAAATGCACGAGAGAGAACACGAACGTGCGATTAGGGGAGAGAGAGAGACGTTTCCTACATTTATATGCGCCGCGTATTTTTGTTACACACGCTTCTCCTGGCCGATCGATCCCGATTCGTTTCTCGGCCTTCGCGATCTCACCGAGCGTTGCAATTTTAATTCGATCACACGTCGGAATGTTTCGTGGGGATTCTCGCCCTCGTCGTGTTCTCGTTTCTCACGACGACCAATTTGGGCGGCACATCTTTTCGCAGATGCCCCTCGCGTTTGTTACCTCGAGGCGCGATCTCGTTGGGAAGTCGCGCTGTTTAAACGAGGCCACGATTGCGATTTTCACGGCGTGTCGGACTTGGCGACGCAGCGCTCGCTGCACGTTCGCCTCGCGCTGAAATCATCGCTCGATACGCGTAGGCGTGATCGTATAGTCACCGCTATTATTTTAATTCTCTCGCTCCGAGGCGAGAATGACATTCGGCCGCGGTATACCGGTTTCTTACGCGCGCGCTGATTCGACGTGCAATTTTCACCCCGCTTTTTTTCACAGACGGAGACGCGGAGCTGACGCAGCGAGAACGCGCGCAATTTTCCGGCAGCCGATTAGACACGCGGTCGGGTAATTTTTGCTTTTTTTTTTAAGAATATAAAATGTACGCGTGGTCTGAAATCTCCGTGCTTATCTCTCGCATTCGCTTCCTCGTTTATGCATCAACGGTGAACGTGCACATTTGTAGTAACATGTATTATTTCGCGGACAAAACTACTGCGTTTCCTTCCCAGAAACGATGATATGCTGTATGCGCTGCATAATTGCTGACGGTTCATCTCGAGCGCCGCGGCTTATCGCTCCACCTGACATTTGCATACATCCCACGGATATACACGCGAAAATTCGGCGCAACGCTAACACATTCGAGAGTGCCCTGATGATTATCGATCGCGGGTCTTGAGAGAACACTTAACTTTACGCCGCAGAATTTTACCTTGGACGACGTAACAGATTATGAAGTTGAAGAGCGTCATGCTCCCTCCCTCCCTCCCTCCTCTCTCTCTCTCTCTCTCTCTCTCTCTCTCTCTCTCTCTCTCTCTCTCTCTCCCCCCCTCTCTCTCTCACTTTCTGCTTCGTTTCTTACTTTGTTACATTTTAATCTTTTCTTCTTTCTCTCTTCTTATCTTAACTTTTACTGTCTTAATATCTTATGCGCACTAACAGGGGCGTCATTATGTTTTTTCCTGAGCCCAGGTCAGCCTGATGACGGGGAAGAGGGGAGGGGAGTACATTGAAAAGCAACTAATTAACTGAAAGATAAAGTTAAACAAACGTAAAGTAAAAGTAACCATAATTTATTTCTTACAGGTAGTGGCGAATGTTTGTTTTGTTAACCCTTTGAGGCATACATTTTGCTATTATACCATTTTTTAATGAAACTTTGTATACAAGGGTTTTTGGGGGTCGCTGATTACGAATTTGTTGTCAGATTTTCATAATGTGCAATGGCGGATTCAAGATGGTGGAGTTCCAAACTTAAAAGAATAACATCATTCAACTGTAATTCAACTATGCTAAGAAACATGTAGATATTATTAGGGCTCGTGGAAACTAAATTCCAATTGAGAATTCTTATAAAATATAAAAAAAGCGCGCGCGAAATGACGGATGCAAAATTGAAATTGGATCATTTCTTCGAATTTACTCATTCTTGGTACTATCCAGAGTTAACAACGCGGACGTGACGAGTCCCTAAATACCGTAATGAAACGAAAATCCTTAAAAACTTGAAAAATCACGTGCTTTGTATCCGCCATTTTGGGTTGGCTATTTTTAATTTTGAAAATCTGACATCAGATTCGTAATGGGCGACCCCGAAAACCCCTTTGTACAAAGTTTTCAAGAAATAATCTTAAAAACTTGGTCAATAATGAATTTTTCCGAAAAAGTTGCTGTTTTTTTCATATTTGTTTATTTATAAAACTTATAATAAATGTTAAAGACTACTCATCTCTTTTTTGTTCTTTTATTGCTAAGATATCCAAAAAATGCAAAAAACCCGACTTAAATGCGTTAACTAGAAATTAAATGGCCAAAAAGTAAAGAAGTTGAGATGGTAACGTGGATTACCACCATGCTTAAAAAGGTCAAGTTATGGGTGTTAATAAAAATATTTAATAGAACATCGATATCTAAATCTTAGATCTCATTTTTTATTGCCGAAGAGTTGAAAAGGAGCGCTTATTTAATTTTAACAGTACGAATTTAAAAAAACTTTGTAAATGAAATAGAAAAATGATTTTATCTATAGATTCCGACGTATGGAATTCCATACCTAGACATACATTGAGGTGTGGTTTTAGTAAGACTTCAAGGGCCGTAATGACGAACCCAGCGCATTAATTTATGTACTGTTGATTTTTGCAATAATGTCTATATATACGTTGGAGGACACAATTTCAAAGCATTTAATAGATGACGAGAGAGAGAGAGAGAGATTCTGATTCTGATTCGCTCAAAAGAAATTCCTATCGGCGGTCGTACATAATTTCCCGTTATACTTGGCTCCCGAGGGACATCGGTAGAATGATGTAAGAAGCAGGTGGAAGTTGAAAAATTGTCCGTACGTGTTGGCGAGCGTCGCACTTTATCTTATCTTCCGCGGTATTTCTTGTCGTATCTCATTTTCGACACGTTGCAGGAACGCGAGGAATCGACGCGTACATTGCGCGCCTACGCCGCGATCGCGGGGCGATTTTATCGTCGTTACATTTCAATTTATCGTTTAATTTTTCGTACGTAAACCGCGCGGGTAATAAAATGCGGGGAAGTATCATTTGTACTCCCAATAAAGACAATTTATAGGAGACACACGTGACAGATCTGTCAATATGCCGCAAGTTATGATGACTCGCCCTCCCGTGTGCTCGTAGTTGTATAGGTGATATCGCCAATAAGGAGTCGCATTGTGCAGCACACTCAGAACTACCTACCGATGCTCGGGCGCATTGATAAACGGTGACCTCGCGCGACTCGCGGCACGGAACTCGATCTTAATTGCATCACCGCGGTTCTTTCATAGCGGTAAAAGGATCGCCCCCGAAATTTTATTCGCGGCGATCCCTCACGTTGGAATTCGCCGCTCGATAAAAATGGAATGAGCGAGGCGCGGGATAAATCTGCGGGAAACGCGCTCGCAATTTTTCCTACCTGTTTAAGGGCCAGTTTCACAAACGTCGGTTAACTGCTAACCGAAGGTTAACTGATCCTCTGTCTCTTCTTAGAGAACAAGATAGAAAAAGATAGAGCGTTGACTGAACTCTGGTTAACAGTTAACCAACGTTTGTGAAACTGGCCCTAAGAGATAACTTACCCGACCGCGCGTTTATCGCACGAATCTCGCCGTGATCTTACGCGGTGCGAACGTGAGCGAGTTATTTCACGCACACAACTTCGTCATGAAAGTCGGAAATATACAATACCCTCCATAAGTTTGGAAACATCCTATATTTTACAGATAAATAGTGGTACAGCAGCGATCTGTGCACATGTTTGGTATAAATCGAGGTATAAATATATCATCGTTTAAATAACGATATAAGTATGTTCTAAAATTCTACAAAATATGGAATGGCCCGCCCACTCCCCAGATTGTAATCCAATCGAACTATTGTGGGATGAATTAGACAGGAGGATTCGCAAAGAGCGAATTACGAGTGGAGTGCATCTCTGAGAGATTCTCCAGCAAGAATGGAAACGTTTCCCGACTGAATCTCTGCAAAAGTTAATTCATCGCATGCCGCGAGTATGCAAGGCAGTCGTTAAAGCAAAAGGTGGTTACTTTGAGGAATCTAAAATTTAATTTAAATCTTTATTAAAAGCTTGTTGTATGTACGTATGTATCTTTGTTTTAGTTTTCTTTAGTTAAGTAAACACAAAGCAAAATACATCGATTTTATTATGTATTTATTTCATATTACACACTTTTATAGTGTTTCCAAACTTATGGAGAGTACTGTAATTAATAAATATTATATGAAATTATACCAAGCCTCGCCGCTTTGGAGTCACACTGCTAGCATATTATTCCTATTTTATTCGATAAAATAGAGTAGACAAGCAAGAGGTGTATAGAGTGTAGGTTTTGAATAAGCTCAGTGGGAAGAGCAGTTTCACCTGGCAAGTAAAAGATCCCAGTTTCGAATTCTGGTCTAGTCCTCGCGCTTAATTTTTCTCACCCAAAAATTATTACACCCCGATTTCTCGCCAAAAAATTGTTACGCGACGTAAGTGCCTACCTATCCGAAGATCTATTATATTATAGTGGCCGTGCTCGTTTCGCATTCGTCTACTCCGAAAACAACCTGTCGTTCGGCAGGATAACGGTGAGGAATTTGTTTATTTCCTACAAGGGATCTTCGGGGGTGTAACCACTGTATACGATGGTCTACCAAACCAGCGGAGTCGCGCTACTAGCATATTATTTCTATTTTATTTTGTAAAACAGAATAG
>NW_011966915.1:64261-68407 GCF_000949405.1 Vollenhovia emeryi | reverse complement strand
AAGTCTGACCGAGCACCAACGATGATCTACAAATGTGGTATATCAATCAATCGATCACTTCACTCATTATACTTTACTCTTCAGTATACAGCCGCGAAGTGGGACTTGAGGTTTATATTACAATCTTAACACACTCGTGCCTTCCGTACCTTTTGCCTTACGCGCAACTAAAGCCCGATTCTACAATGTGTTCTTTGCGTCTAGAAGCATTTTATTTTATAACCAATAGACACATTTAAAATAAAATAAAAATTTGTGCGTGCTGATAAACTGCATATTATACAATACATTACACAATCGTGCATTGTCAATAAATGTTTTAAGCATATCGATTTGCCTGTATAAAATAGAATGTTTCTCGTTGCGAAAATCACATTGCAGATTAGACTTAAGGGCTTGAGTTCAATAGCTGTTTTGTATTCTTAAGTCTTAAGACAGTTATTGCGCTACTTTAAGACAAAGATTTAAAACATTGTGAGTACAAGACAGCTATTCTGCTCAAGCCCTAACTGTAACAATCCTAATACTTCCCATATCCCTATTTCCCCTGCTTGTCAACTTTATTTACTTTCTTTTCTCCCGCCTCTTCATTTCAGTCCTTATCCTTCCCCCATTGCCAAAATTGCTATGTTTCTTTCTTCCATATTTCCTCCTCGTTTCCTCGTCTCTTCTTAGGGGGATGCTGGAGTGATTCCGCACCTTTTGCACTTTTTGCATCTAGAACTGTCAATTCACGAAAACATTTATGTAATATATAAATTATGTGGCTTTTGTGTACAGACCGACAGTGTTCCACTATTCGTACTTATTGTTAATCAGAGAACAGCATGGTATCATTGAAATTAAGTTTAGAAGCTTAACAAAAAACCCATACAGCCAAGCCTGTGGAGAACCGATTTCAGGAAACTCTGTTTTCAAATTTTGTCGACAGAAAGACTACAGATTTGATACAGGCTCTGATATATCACATAATGTTGGCAGAACATCAACAGAAATATAACAACGCTTGATAACATGTTTAGACGGCAGATTGGCGGCAGAAATCAAGCAGATCCTGCTCACGCAACATGGCGACAGATAGCAGCCGGAACCGAGCAGAATCTGCTCACATAATTTGTCGGCAGATCGGTAACAAAACGGAGCATACTCTATCGTTTAGTAGCGTAACGTTGCCGCTAGATGGACACGCGGCATGACACTTTCCCGTAAGAAGAAAACCGCACGCGGTATTATAAATTAACACATCCACGTGAGATTCTTTGGTCATCTTTCCCATGCAGCACCGAAGCTTTCCGAAACATTTCGGAAAACATTATTGCAATGTTGCAATGTTTCTGAAAGCTTTGGTGCTGTATGGGTTTTGAAGTGTTAAAATGAGCTTTTCTGCTCTCTTGTCTGTGAGTGCGTAGAAATCTTAAAGGACTACTTACTTATTTTTATCTTTGTAATGAAAGGAACAAAAACGGTAAAAAATATAAATTAAGCGCCAGATCCTGCTCAGTTTTTGCCACTAATCTGCCATCAAACTGCCGCGCAGATCCTGCTCGGTTTCTGCCGACAATCTACTATCCGAGCATGTCAGCAAACTCTGGCGGCAGAACACAGGCTGAATGCGGACGTAGATGATGTCAATCTGCTGAAATGTTCTGATGAAATCTGTTGCCAGTCTGCCTATAATCTGCTATCATTTTGCTTACGGCGAATCTATTCACTCGAATAAGTTATAGGTTGGGCAACGAGTGAATAGATTTTTTGTTAGACTTCTAAACTTAATTTGAATGATACCATGCTGTTCTCTGATTTAGTCCGAATAGTGGAACACTATCGGTTTGTAAACAAAAGCATCGCACAAATGAATTGACAGGAACAAAATTAATTGTTTTTGGAGCAAAAGGTGCAAAAAGTGCAGAATCACCCCAGCGTCCACCTTTTGGCTGTTCTTTTTATATTCCTTCTCCCTACCAACCTTTTCCTTTCCACTTCAGTGTACTGTGCCAAGAAGTGGGCCTAGAGCTGTCCTTGTACAAATGTGGTATACAAATGCGTACTTTCCGTACTTTCCTTACGGTTGTTTTCGCGTTTGATGGAACAACTGGAGAAACGAAGTGACGATCAATCGGCGAACGATCGTATATTTTCGGAGGTGTTCGGGTGTGTTGATATATTGCGGCTAGCGTGGCGCGCAAAAATTTTTATTCGCGCCGTAGAGAACGCGGCCCGGCCACGCGTGCATGTGTGCGCTTAGGTTGTCGCGCCTGCAGGGCGTTAGGTAAACTGTCCTCTGTTGTCGCCACAAATTACAATGCAATCGTCACGCTACAACACGATCGAGTGAAACGCTTTCTGCCCGACGATAATCCGTGCCCGCCACGCTGCGTGAGCGGATTAATTTCTGCGGCCGCGAAATCACATCCGCGGCAGAGAATCTCTCTCTCTCTCTCTCTCTCTCTCTCTCTCTCTCTCTCATTTTACACATTTAGTTTGAATTTAAATTCCAGAATGCGGAAGTGTGTCTTTTTAAATAAACAGATTAAGGATTGTTGAGTTTGTCAAACACAACGTATCTTTTCAGAATTGGGTCGGTTAGTTTCGCATCGATGTTCTCATGCAGAACAATATACTTTCCTCGCGAAATACGAGAGTGATCAATTTCCAAACATGCTCGTTCTAATTATTAAATTCAAAATTCAATAGCCCATATAGCACATGGACGTCCACTGGATATCCGACGGACATACGATTGGTCCAGCACGGATATCCATGGGATGTCCTTATACGTCCGTTGTCTGTAGGGCATACTTATTATGTCCGAATGTCTGGCGTAACTACATCCATAAGACATCCTATGGACATCGGATAGATAAATGTGGATGTCCCTTGGACATTCATATCGGATCAATTGGATGTCCAGTGGACCTATAGTGGACGAAAATACAGTACATCCAATGGATGTCCAGTTCGGATGTCTCATGGACAATAAATGAGAATACGGTGTAATCGAACAATAAGTTTTGTGGAACACTGATTGACTACAAAATAGATAATTTCTAGAAACTCGAGAACTTCTCTATCCTGCAACTAATTAATAACACTTAAAAAATATCGACATGAAATATCAATTAAATAAGAATTTTTCTTGCCTCGTTTCTAAAGAGAAATTACACTTATGGCCAATTTTTTCACTTCCCGATAAAATTATCAGGAGGTTAATCTCAAGTTTTGGCCAATCACGTGCATGGATCTGGTAGTTATCTCCCGTTTAACTTTAACCGTAACATAACTGGATGTGAAGAAATCGGGCATTAATTTAGAATATTTTTCTCAAAACTATAGATATTTTGAACTGAATCGATATTCTAGTTTTGAGTCTAAAACAAAAATAGAGCAGCGGGACATAAATCGGTCGTTGCACGCGTAATAAGCGTTGAGAAATAGATTTATTGTACAAAATATTCGATTAAATTCGTGTGTCACTCTATACATGTCGCAAATGGATTTATTAACGTAAAACGGATGTGATTTAGATCCATTGAATATCCCATGGCGGACACTCGAAGGACATCCTAAATAAGTAGGACGTACAGTGAACGTCCATAATTTGTCCAGAGAAGTCAGATATAAAACGGTTATGTTTTGGACATCCAACGGATGTCTTTTAATGGACTTCTAGTGGATATCCATAAACGGACGTCGAGAGGACGTTCATAACACGTTCATGGACGTCCCGACATAAAACGGACATAATTTGGACGTCCGATAGATGTCTTGTGCTGTGTGGGAATTTTGGAAATCTATCGTGATAAGTGCGAAAATTTCATCCGTTCGTCCAATTTCTGTCCCGAAACTTGATTCGTGCGCAATGAAACGAAGATAGAAGCGAAACTTGTGAAAAATTCTGGATATTATTCCCCCCCAGAACGTCATTGTCGATCAAACTTGATATTACGAGTGTATCGCGAGCAAATAACATAGCGTGCATTGCTAATAAAATTACACGATTAATTATACGGCTTAAGCTGCGACTATTTGATCGGGTACCGGATAGCCTCGGGGAAAATCCTCCGCAATCCTCTTATTCCGCGCGAGCGGTTTTTCGCGCAGGGCAGCTTGCGATGCCCCGACGACGGGTCCATCAGCGACCCGGCG
>NW_011966915.1:31929-63617 GCF_000949405.1 Vollenhovia emeryi | reverse complement strand
ACAAAGTTTGTTTAAAAAAAGGCGCAGTACTACGTTATAGAGCATTTCATTACGAACAATTTAAAAAAAAAATTTTTGAAATCGGTTGAGAATTGCACTGTCGGTAGACTTTTGTCCAAAAAGAGAGCCTTTTTTCCCACTGTGCGGCGAGCCGACCCGGCGGAAATTGCGCGTGGGCGAGCCTCCCTCGGGGACATCAGTGAAATCGGAGAACCCGTGAGGAGGTGGGGAAGAGCGGGGGTAGGTGGTTCCTCCTGGGCGATCGTAACTTTCGTATCGCCGTATTTTAACCCACTTCCCCGGCGCCCACCGGGCCGGCGGCGGTTGCCGGTGAAATGGAACGAGGGCAGTTTTCACCAGCAGCAGCGAGAAGCGCTCGACGGAGTCCCGCTGCACCAAAATCGACCTCGAGAGCGTGCACGTTGCCCGTGTATACTCTCCGTCTCCTCCTCCTCCTCCTCCTCCTCCTGCTCCTCCTGCTCCTCCTGCTCCTCCTCCATCGGTCGCGTTCGCGGTTAATCCCGAATCAGATTTTCCCCGGCTCGCCCACGTGATCGCCCATCACGCCGATCTGTCAGGCGCGACGCAGGTCTTTTGGAGGAGTCGGGTTTTTCTCTCCCTTTTTCTTCTTTCAGACGCGGACGGTCGCAAGCTCCGCGAAAAGCGTGCGGCGAAGCGCATCTCTTCCATTTCATAAGATTACCTCATCTCTCGCTTCGCGAGGGAGGCAAAGCGAAGCGAAGGGAAGTTTTAAGCCAAGTTTCTCGAGCGGAGAACTGGCGTAAGCCGTGACGTTCTATATCGGCGTGCGCGGCCCGTACGTGGCGTGTCGCGTTACTTTACGCGACGTAAGTTTCGCTCATAAAAATACCTACTTTTTGAGCACGGCGGAAGCTTCTTTTATAAGTTCGGGGATAGAGGAAGTGCACTTTGTTCCTATCCTCCCGGTATCAGTCTGTTCTAATGACGGGGGAGTGGCTCTTTATATGGAAAGTCGGGGATAATGCCCGATGAGGCCGACTTTAAATACCCTCGACGAACAATGCGTATCGCTAACATTTACGAGCAACAAAGGTATAGAATTAACAGTAGCCGGGTTGTCCACGAGGTTGTACACAATAGAAAGTCTGCGAAACAATACTGTCCCCCTCTCTCCCCCTCCCTTTCGCCCGATATATCTCCGCAACCCCTTGCAGGGATGAATAGTCTCTCCCAGGCGGCTAAAGCAGGAAAGATGGCATGAAACGGACACCTTTTATGTTACAGACATTCAGACACGGCTTCCCGCATCAGCCGACTGCGTTGGCATTCGATCCAGTTCAAAGGCTTCTAGCTATTGGCACTAAATCAGGATCCCTCAGGATGTATCCTTCGACGTTATCGTTAATACGGGATGGCAGCCCGCAATTAAACTGTCCCTTTCTTCGTGCGTGACGGCTAAAAAGACGCGAACGATCGATCGGTCCATTGGTACTGCATACAATATGATATAATTTTCGCTTTTTTTTCTCGCTCTCTCTCTCTCTCTCTCTCGTTTTTCGAACTTTGCTTTTATGCATTATGCGTTTGCCGCTGCGCGACCGTCGGATGTGACCGTCAAAAACCTTCTCTCAACTGCTCCAATATCATTGGTAAATGCACTCGTGTAATTCTGTTCCCGTAACAAAAACGCTTGTCGAGAATGCCGGTATTGGCGGAAGTAAAAACCGCGCCCGCTCGTTTCTCGTGACCGCCGTAAAAAATTTCGGGTGCCGGTGGGTTTGTACAATTTTAGCGGATTAATTACACGGTTCTGTCGGTCCGTGGTTCTTCGACCGTGTGTTTTTACACGTCAGTGATTTCATTGATCTATCGCGGCCAAAGTGTAGTAATAGATGCTCATCGCAGTTCGGTGGGCATCACTAACTATCGCGATGAACTATAAACGGCAGAGCTCCAGCCCCGCGCTGTCAATTTCAATGTAGGCGAGAGTCTTTACGGATCTCGCGTATTTAAGGGACTCCTGCTTTTCTCCGGACGCGGAAGTTGACAAATCGATGTTGACGAGAATTTCCCAACAATGTTCTCGCTCGACTTTTTTACCCTTATGTCATTTTATACATGGGGTTTCAACCCTCCGTCTGAACACGTGGGTCTACGGCATCCGAGTCAAAGTAACATATAGGCATATGTCCTGCTCGTAACTGTATTGAGAATTTATTAAAAATAGAACAGTGAACAAGTAATTTTCATCAAAGTGGATATGACGATGTCATATTCATTTTCAGATTTTGTTTTAATTCTTTAAGGCAGTGACGGCCAAGTAGCGGCCCGCAAGCCAGATTAATTTTTCTAGCCCGCCAATAATACAATTTAATCGTTTGATTGATTCATTTGAGCGATGCCATATTTGCTGCGGAATCAAGGGGGAAACCGCTGAGGACATTGTGGTGTACAGATTTGCGGCATTACTAAGCATTTTTTTGGCATTAGGCCTTGCTGGGGGCTGCATTATAAAGATAAAATAAGATAAAATAAGATAATAAGATAAAGTAATGCCCACTGGGCATTAACGGGCATTGGTGTACAAGATTTTGGTCAGCGGTTTCCCCTTCGTGCGGAATAAAATGTAATATGCTCGACTTTTTTTATTTATCGGGGTATCTACTACCGAAAAGACCTGGAAGACCTGGAATTCTCAGGGAATTCTTTCTTGTCTGGAAAATCAGTGAATTATATCAGGGAAACTTTTGTTGAAATTGTCTTTTCATTTTATATTTCGCGAGCAATCGAAAGTTGGCCAAACAACCAAGTTAGTAATAGAGTGACGGAAAACTTATAAATGCATTTTGGGAGCGATAACTAATGTCCAAACGTCATTCTATATCTTTAAATTTTATTTTCCCGTATTCTTTGGAAATAAACCAAATTTTAAGTGATATAAAATATTATTTTGTACAATTCGTTTTACTTATTTAAAAATTGTTATAAGTTTTAATTTTGTCTTCAAGATTGTGTGAGAGAATGCACACTGTAAACGAGATAAGAATAATTTTATACGATAATTGAATTGAATTTAAAGCATCGTAAATTACTACAACTTTGTTAGAAGTTTCAATGAAGATACTTGGAAAATCAGAAAATTCTCAAGGAAGCTTTTTTTTAATGAGTAGACACGCCTTGTTCATGCAATGATGGTACATTAGTTCTGATTATTAGTGTCTAATTAATAATCAAATATATTTATCTATGCGATGCACTAGTCTTTTAATCCTTTGAAGCACAGTATATCGTATTTAACACATTTTTAATTAAAAAAGATATTTTTACTCCGACTTGTTTAATGGTATTTTGAATCGCCGATTTCGAGTACAAATTTCGTATTTTCAGTGCTCCATATCGAATATCTGCCATTTTCATTTTCAAAATTTTTTAAATCCCACTCCGTATTTATAATTAACGAACTCCTATTGTGTACCAAATTCCGAGGAATTAGTATCTAAATAAAAATGTTTTAAAGGGTTAAATGCGATATAACGGCTCTGACCCTCAGTTAGGGTTCTTTATCTTGTTTGACGTTTCAATGGTATTTTGAGTCGCTGATTTCGAATACAAATTTTGTATTTTCAGTGCTCCATGTCGAATGTCTGTCATTTTTCATTTTCAAAATTTTTTAAATCCGACTCCACATTTATAATCAACGACCTCTTATCGCATACAAAATTTCGAGGAACTAGTGGAGAAAAGTACTCTATCAAGAGATTGGTTTCTAATATAAGATAGCAGGTTTTCAATATCCAAATTCTATAACAAAAAGTTTTCTAATAATTACAACAAAAATCGATTCTAATTAAATGACGTTAAATTCAGAACAAGAAACAAACCAACCACAAAAAATTGACCACGTTTGGACCTATGGAAGAACATATCTTTCACTGGAACCAAAGAAATATATCTCCTAAGAAAAAGAAAAAACATCTTTAGTACCAACTGATTTTGTCTAACTATTGCCACTGGCCTCTGTCCGTTCTTAGATTGTGTCATAACGATGAGTTGTTTGACGATAATTACATGTGTCCAATATGGAAATCGTTTTTTCTCCTTGTTTGTGATGTTGGCATTTATACATATATACATGTAATTTTTATTTTACTATTTTTTAACGTATTCCAACGACATTTAATAATAATTAAAATGACCAGTCACGTACCTTTTAAATTTAATGTATCGTAATTAATGAATTAGGGTGTTGAAAAAACTAAGTAAAGTCGAAACGTTCATCTATGTAAATTATTAAGAATATAACTGATTTTTCTAACATCCTTTATAGTAGCTCGTTATTTTTGGCCTTTAAAATTTGATCATTTGTTTATACATTTAACGAGCGTCCACATTATGTTATCTAACACAAATCTTTTTTCGCAACAATTACCCAATTTAAGAATGAATTTTTCACTAAACAGATTTCGGCCCAAGAGCAATAAATTCATGGTGAAATCAACAAATAACGCCTATTAATTTAACAGAAATTCCTGCTATCTCATATTAGAAGCCTATCTCGTAATAGGAGACTTTCCTCTGTCTAAAAATTTTTTAATTGAAGTTATTTGGACATTTAACATCCTGTCGTGGCTCTTATTCCGTTATTCCTTTGACTGCGATTTCATATCAGAGCCTTATGAATTTCTTAATTGTCTAAATAAAAGTGTTTCAAAGGGTTAAATGCGACATAACGGCTCTGGCCACTCAGTTAAGGTTCTTTATCTTATTCTGACCCTTTTAGTTCACTCTGACTTGGCCATTACTATTTTAAGCGAGGAAAATAGCGTCGAGTGCGACAAACCCCTGTTCACTAAAAAGATGCCGAAGAATCGTGTTCAGTTGGAGAATTAATGATAACCACGCGATGAAAGTACGGAGAAAAATGTTCTCTCGCGGATAATATGCGGAATTATTGATTATTGCTTTACAATACGACGTTGTTTTATGACTGCGGCCGTGGCTCGCAGTCGATACAATTCTGTATTTTTCTTAAATCCGATATCACGGGAAACACAGTTTGGGTAGACCGGGTGTAGATGCACATGTTAAACACGAGGAATGTGTGGCCGTGCTGCGACTGCAGTTCCTGATCAACGAAGGAGCGCTGGTATCCGCCACGGAGGACGACACCTTGCATTTATGGAACTTCCGCCAGAAGATACCGCAGGTGGTGCACAGCCTCAAGTTTCAAAGAGACAGGTCAGTCATTAGCGCGCGGCGCGGCTAATGTTGCTCTTCCCCGATTTTAAGCTTTGAGCCTCGTCTTTTGCGATATACGTGATATTCGTGCATAGTGCACGCCTAACTGCGGCTACGCTTCCAATTATACGTTGCGCGAGCGAAATGCGATACACTTGTGGGACTTTGTTTCATTTCGCAAGCGCCAACATAAACCACTTGAACTTTTCGGCAGCGAGTGTTAATTGGACCATGCAATATTCGTTTTCGACAGAATCACTTGCATTCATTTACCGCTGCAAAGTAAATGGTTGTACATCGGGACTGACCGAGGGAACATTCACATACTGCACATTGAAACGTTCGTTCTGTCTGGATATGTAATTAATTGGAACAAGGCTATCGAAGTGTAAGTATACATACTTTTGCTATATGGAGATATTTGATAATCTTAACAAGCGAGGATACGTCGGTGCCGTCTATGCGAACGCTGGCACGTTTGAAATAAACGCAATCGTTGATAAACGCATGCAGAGCTTAATAAATTCTAATGCCAGTCCTCGTAATTTCTAATCTCATCAATTGCGAGCATACGAACACGTTTAACATTTTCGTTGCATTAAGGTAAGTATTTCGAAGGGAACTGCCACTTAACACGATTGATTTCAGCGATAGGATCTTCAGGGGCGATAGTGTGTTGTGAATTTCCTCGGAATTTTTAGCGCTTGATTAATTAGGCATTGCTTTGATGAAACTTTCTGAGAGCAACGGATAGACCATTTGCAAAAAAACAAAAATGGCAATGTAGCGTACGATAAAAGATTCGTTTTACAGATTATTGGTACTTTTAAGTATGTGAACGCGGAAAATATATCGGGTGTATTTGCGGATATGTTTCTTTTAATGTGAGAAACGTTCTTCAAACCATGGTAATTTCTTGCCCATCGTGGTTTATTGCAGATTAATCGACCGTAAAATGTATGTCTCACTCGCGCTTTTAAAATTTACTATGACAATAAATCTGTTTTGCAACATTAAGTAAGGAATTGTAGTGGCTTAGAGAATGTTTCAAATTAAAAGGGATATACATTAGCTATTTGTGTAATCCTTACAAGACTTTTATATAACACATTAGCACTTGGTGTCTCTCTCTCTCTCTTTCTCTCTCGCGAGAGAGAATCTCTTAAAGATATTTTTCAAAAAGATGAGTGAAAAGTATATGTATTTTCAGATCCCGTTTCCACTAATTCCTGTAACGGACGTGTCGTTCAAGTGTCCTAAATGTGTGAATGTATGGGTCAATTAAATTACGGCGAACGGACAACGTTCGTGCGGAGATTGTCTCCAAAAAATTCTAATATTATACAATAAATATATGTATAATATATACAGGGTGTTATGCACTACCCGCCTCACCTCTTATTTATGGATAGAGCGGACTAGACTGAGTCGAAAAGTTCTTTACCATTTTGCAATTTTCGCAATAGTTATCGAGATATTAATTATTAAAAATCGCTGTCTTAGCCCGGCCTACCGTCCAATTCGAGCTCCCGGCGAAATGCGGCTGTCCCGCGATTGGTATGGCTAGGCGCGCGGGGAGTTGTTTATTATAGCTTGAATTGGACGGTAGGCCGGGCTAAGACAGCGAGTCTTAATAATTAATAGCTCGTCAACTATTGCGAAAATTGCAAAATGGTAGAGGACTTTTAGACTCAGTCTAGTCCGCTCTATCCGTAAATAAGAGGTGAGGCGGGTATTGCATAACACCCTGTATATATGTATACATACATATACATATATATATATATATATTGTTAACACTGGAAGGAACAGACGTCAAAGACCTGTAGTTCTTAATTGTGCCTGACTGTAGACACATAGATGTGAATGTGGCAGTGATGGTATAAGGGGTGTTCGTGATAAGTGTACCACCATTGGGACTTAAATGTATCCACGATGTGTGGAGAAAAGTTTGTCAGTTACATAATCGGTCGAAGAAATTAGTTGAGAAAGCTTGTCGGCAGTCGAAGGAGTATTGGCATATTCTTCTTTTCAACATATCGTAGATACCTTTCCCACCTCGGGCTAGGACTTGCGTCACAGAATACCAATCTGATTAGTAAATAAATCACGGGCAACGTGGCTGTATCTCGGGTGTTGATGAATAATTGGTTACGAATAATTCCCAATAGCGGAGCACTTAAAATAACTTATGTAAGCGAGTCCCTGCGATCTTCCTTCTACTTTCCAAAAATTCATTACTATCGACGAAGCCTATTAATACCTCTACGTTTGGTTTACCGGCATTAATACGCTACGGAATCTTTAACTGTTTATTATAACTATTTAAGAATGCTTTGTTATTTATTCTTTATATGCTAATCAATCACGATTTCCTTATCGTGTCTCATGAAAATGTAGCATAGTGCCAATTAATATACAAAGATATTATCGGCACGTTAAATAATAACGTAATTGAAGCACAACGATGATAAAAACTGCAATGAAACACCGGTTAAAGACCGCACACGAGTTTTTATATATGTTTCACAATTACACAAAAATAATGGTTCTCTTATACATGTGTGTGTATATACATATATATATATTTTTCAGATCTAGAAAGACTCACCCTGGTGCTGTAGTACACTTGAGTGATAATCCTTTAGATTTGAGCAAGGTACGCGCGTTTTTTGAGTACGTTTTTTTTTGCATTATTATTCCATCCTTATCATAATTTCATGATTGACATTATTCAATTTTATCGTGACGCGTGAGAGAGAAAAAGGAACATTTGTGGCGTTTACTTGAAATACTTTTTTTTTGTCTTAACAAACTTGGATTATTTGTCTAGATCCAAGCCAATAAATGCAAGTGTGTGCTTGCATGTTGTATGTGTGCATGCGTGCATGCCGTCACTGTTGTGATATGACAAACGAAGGAGAATCGAAAACGCCTATTTCATTAAGGAGGGGGGAAAAAAAAGAAAAGAAAATATCCACATTGTTCGATATTCCAAAGTGATTTTAGATCGGGCTTACAAATCGACGAAAGCCATACCGCGGTCATGATCACTCATCTTTTTACACTAATCTTCTTATACGAGCTCACTGTTAGTTCTGACAACGGAGTTTCTGTTACGGACCTTACACGAGTATCAATATATTTACCTACTAATTGTGCAGTTATGAGTGTGTGATGAGTGTTTGTGTGTTTCGGGTTGCGCGTTTGCAACTCTCTGTGTCTTTGATATTGATAGTTTAAATTTGATATTATATATGTGATATCGTATGTCATATGCTGTTTGGTTTTTTTTTCGATTGCAACGGTATAGGAAACCGTATACTAGTTTGTTTACGTCGAAAGAAACATTATTTGTTATAAAAATGTGCTTTTTAAAATCGAGATAAACGAATTACCGAGGACGTGCAAGCCAAATTTCACTGAATGTCCGTCAATTATGTGTCTATTTTCCTGGCTTTCGAAGTGTAGCGAAACGTTTTTACCTCTAGACAGTGATCACGCTGAGAAAAATACTATTAAGAACTGTGAAATTGCAATTTTTAATGCTAAAAATTGAAGTAATCGAAATTTAAGAAGTTCAAGTCTTTTCCAAGTGTGTGAAGTGTATTAGTTTCGCATTTATTAATGTCAAAATCAAAATTGCATAATTGTTAGGTTTTGCATATCGCGTACATTCTGTTCGATCGCGTGTAACATACAACCTGGTCAGCCTTTTTTTTAACTTGTCTTCGATTACAAAAGAAAAAAAACCCTTGTCCATCTCATTCGTTCTTCTTCGGCAATCGATAATTCATGCGCAATCATCGTATCTCTAAGTTCTATCTGTGCCCTTCGCACAAATCTTGTAGAAACCATTATTCACTACATTTTTATACCTGATCTCTCTATATGTATATGGCTAAATGTATTGTCGTGATAACAGACTCGAGACATATTGTAAAAGGATACATTTTGTCACTTATATATATGCATACATATATATCCACGTGTCTTGTTTCAAGGAAGTATGTTTTAACAATGGTATTTGCGCACTTCTCTTACACGCGCGGATGCTTTGCTTTCAGATGCTTATAGGATATTCGACTGGGCAAATCGTTCTGTGGGACTTGAAAACCAAGAGCGCTGACTATAGATGTCAAACGGATGATCTGTTAACATCGATAACATGGCATCACGAAGGTAAACAATTTATGTGCAGTCACTCGGACGGTTCTCTTTCTACTTGGACTCTTCGACAATTAAAGCCAACTATAACATTTCCACATGGTGAGATTCGATTGATTCCATTTTTTATTATGGCATACACATTTTTTACGCTAATCTCTTTTACAGCGAAATTTACCAAAGACGGAGAACCTGAACGTTGCAAAGCGATTCAGAAAGTAGAATGGAAATTGTCGAGATCGGGGTAAAATGATACATCTTTTGTCTAACAAATTATAGTTCCAAGCAATAACCATCCGTTAATCTTAAATAACGTATGACCTAAACGTAAACTTTCAGAGAAGCATATGTGATATTCTCTGGTGGATTGGCACAGGACACCACTGGGAGAACACCCAGCATTACGGTGATACATGGAAAAACTACTACGGTGCTCGAAATGGAACATAATGTTGTAGACTTTATAACGCTATGTGATAGTCCATGGGCTAGTGGTACAGTAAAACATGCTTTTTAGTGTTTTTAAAAGTAAAATATTAATTTCAAAATTAGAAAAATTGACTGTAAACTCTCCAAGTTGAATGAAAAGATAATAATTAGGGTAAAGTGCAACACGCTTCTGGTAAATAGAAATATATGTAGGTTGGATAAATAGAAAAGTGTCGAACGTTTCGATTCAATTCGGGTCGTCTTCGGCAAAATGACCGGGTATTTTTCTCACATGTTCCGTTGGGCCGTCGGCGAGCACTTCAAGATTGTTCAGTGTAACTGTTAGCATAACGAACCATGGCACGAATTGACGCAAAAGCCGAGGAAATATTTGAGTAGAATGCATAAGATGTCGAACATACAGGGTGTATGTATATACAGGGTGTCCGAAAAATCGCCTACTTCACCTCGGGAGGTGATTTGGGACCCAAAAACAAGCAAAAAAGTTCATACAAACATAGGTCCGGAAATGAGCCGTTTCCGAGTTATAGCCACTTTTATGTTCAAAAATCGTAATTTAGAATCCGCTTGGCATCCCTCTTTCTTAATTATTTCTAAAATTAAAAATTTTTATTTTTAAATTTGTATTTTTAATTTTGTTAATTTTAATTTTTTTAGTTTTTTCAATTTTTCAATATTTGTAAATACGATTACATTATTTTTAAAAGAAATCAGTTGTTTTCACGACTACTTAAAGTCAGTTGTTTTCGCGACTATTCAAAATCAGTTGTTTTCACGGCTACTGGAAATCAGTTGTTTTCACGACTACTTAAAGTCAGTTGTTTTCGCGACTATTCAAAATCAGTTGTTTTCACGGCTATTCAAAATCAGTTGTTGGTGTATTGTTGAAAAAGACTAAAAAAATTGTGATTAAAAAAAATTGAAAATAAAAATTTACGATTTTTAAACATAAAAGTGCCTATAACTCGGGAACGGCTCATTTCCGGACCTATGTATGAACTTTTTTGCTTGTTTTTGGGTCCTGAATCACCTCCCGAAGTGGAGTAGGCGATTTTTCGGACACCCTGTATATGTATGTATATATATTAATAGTTAATTAATGAAGCAAATGCAACCACTATATAAGTGAAAAAGAAAAGATAAATTTTGTGTTATGAACAAACATTCCGATCTAATTATTATCTTTTCATTGGTTACAAAATATTAATTTTTCTCTATAAAAAATTGTCATGCTCTGTCGACTGCCATATAAATGATGAAAAATTTATCAATCATGTATATCATACGTATGTCACCGATTTTATTTGATATCGATGATTTGGCAGCAGTAATCATTGTCGTTGTTAATTTTTTCAGATTTTCAAGATCCTTACGCTGTTGTTGTTTTACTACAAAATGACCTGGTTGTGATAGATTTGTTAACTACTGGATTCCCTTGTTTTGAGAATCCATATCCTATGGATATTCACGAATCTCCCGTGACATGTTGTGCATATTTCGCGGATTGCCCTTCGGATTTAGTACCTGCATTTTATTCTGTTGGCTCTAAGTCGCAGAAGAAAACCGGCTTTAGCGAGAAGGAATGGCCTATCTCCGGTGGCGAGTGGAGCTCCAGTTCTAGCAGTTATAACGAGATTATCCTCACTGGGTAATATTATGATCATAAATGCAACTTTGTCGATAAATAAGCAATTTATCTTTTTAATCGCACGATGACATCCATGATATCAAAATATACGCGTGATTATATCATACATGTTACCGTGCACAGTCATGCTACTATGCACATACATGTTGCGGTCTATCGCAAGCTAGACGATAATCAATAAGTTGCTTAAATTTCTATAGCTACACGTATGTTCGCAGGCATGCCGATGGCAGTATAAAGTTTTGGGATGCTTCAGCGGGAACATTACAAGTCCTTTACAAACTGAAGACGGCGAAACTTTTCGAAAAAACTAAAACACGTAGTATAGATTCTGAGGAAGATCCGTTAGCGATTCAACTTATCTTCCTTTGTCCTGAAAGTCGCAAATTAGCTATCGCGGGAAGCGGCAAGCATGTCGTGTTGTTTAAATTTAAGAAGGTTGAAAGTATGTCTGAAGTAGTGGTAAGTCATCTACTTGCTTATTAATGCGATACTCTTTTGCTACTAAGTTTTTGCTCTGATTAACTTAGACTGAAAAAATGTTCTGTGACATTCTTTTCTTATCCACATATTAGCTTACTTCGTTAAATCTCACTTACACGACAGCAGTACTCTTTTCACACTGCATTTATATTTTTCTTGTGAAAGAAAAAATAACACGATATCTTCCAATATTGCAGACTTTGGAAATATGCCTATCGGTAGACCCGGCAAAAGAAACGGACAATTCACCGGATCGTGAATCTCCGGCGACCGGAAACATCGTGGGAAACGTGGAAACGAAGACTATAGAATTCAATCATCCGCTCAAAGTCAAGACGGGACTGCAGAAAAGACCGGCCGGTTTTCAAGCGACGCTGATTTGTTTGACAACAGCACCTCCCGGAGAATTACCTGAAAATATAACGTCCCTCAGTTTAAACTCCTCATACGGCCTGTGAGTGTAGTCCAGAATTGTATTAGCCACTACATATCCTAAGCAAAGAGAGTACAGTAGAATATTTTAATGCTTTAATGCGTAGATTGGCCTATGGAAATGAGAAATTGTATTAGCCACTACATATTCTAAGCAAAGAGAATACAGTAGAATATTTTAATGCTTTAATGCGTAGATTGGCCTATGGAAATGAGTCAGGATTAGTGATAGTGGACATCGTGCAGAAGATCTCCTTAATCGTATTGAACACCAGTGATCTTGGAAGTGGCGATCCTTACCAGCGCGTCTTACGCAGTCCCAAGCGGCAGGACGAATTGAAACGAGAAAACGAAGACAAGGCAAGAAGTCCAAGTACAGACCAGGTAAAATATGCTTCTTCTTCTATTAGAATTGTGTATTTCAAATTCCCACAGTCCCTACCCTTAATTTAATCTAGAAGAACCTAGAACTTTTACATTTTGTATTCTGCTTTCTCTAAATGCCAACATTAGTTTTTTATTGCATGATTACAAAATGTCCACATAAATTAATTCCTACAATTGTGTGAACAAATTTAGAAAAGTTTGTAACTTAAAATTCTATGATAGATTAATACGAAACACTTTGTCTTCGATCTTGTAAATATTACTACTTCAAAACATATTTTTTGATAAAATAATAGTCATATGGCTTACGTGAGTATATAAGAGTTATCTAAATTCTATTTACACAGTGCGGTACATTATTTCTTAATAAATAGTAATGACTTAAAGATTTTTGTGCAACTTACTAGTCTACTTTTGCCTAAGGAATCTATTATATAATTTGATTCTATATTACGCTGTAAAATTCTTTCTACATATAATTTCACACATTACAGCATAATTCGCTAAAAATATATATACAATCTTTTAAAAACACCTTTAAATACATCATAAAACAAAATAAATATTGGCAACTAAAAGGTAAAGTATCCATTCTCACTCTAGTGCGCGAACAATAATGTATTTCTTAATTAAAGATGATGATTACAGTAAAAAATATTTTAATTAAAACTCGAAGTGTGAAGTCTTAATAACTTCTAATAAAGATAACAAAATTATCTTTTAATTAATCAAAATTTATATTTAAACGATTAAAAAATATGATACCAAACGTGTTCCATCAAATTTTAATAACGTTACGTTGCTATTCACAATAGCTTACAGATGTGATTTTAAAATAGTTTATTAGATCGTATATTTCTTAGTATACAAATTAATTTTAAGTATATACAAATTAATTTTATTTTTATCATTTAGTTCTTTAGTTACTTTTTTATCGTTGACTAATGTTTTTCTAAATATTTTAGAAATTTGAGATGTAAATTATTTGCATTTAAATTTGAATAAAAAGTGAAAACATATTGCAGTACGGATTTTAACTTCATTTAAATTACAATTATGTAAATAACATGTTAAATATTAATTTTTCTAATCCATATAAAATTCTTTAGATAGTATTTTGTCTGTTATATTGAACAAATTACATGCAGGTTAGTTCCATATATATGAGCTTAAATAAATTTATTAATACCAAAATATTTAAGAGTTCTAAAAACTCTCATACTTATCATATTTTCATCAGATAACATTAGACAATAACATAGAAAAATAAGATGATCATGACAGTTTAATTTGACAGTTTATATTTGATATAATTCGAGCAGTTGTACCGTAGGAGGAAATTTTTATTTTCAATGAATACATTGACATTTCTTTACCAGATGACTTAAACAACGTAATCCTTGTTGAATACAATGAAAGGTTTAACGAAATCCGTTACAACAATTTTTTTAAGCAAAGATTGATTTAATATCGACAACTATTGGTCAAACTTGTCATTTTCCATATGGCAAAGATTTTCTTTATAAATTGTAATGTGAGGGAGGGTTTTTATCTCTTTACGCGCGCATTATTATTGTTGCAAGATGATGGAGATACTTAAGAAAATTTATATCTGAATGCGTATGTTATAAAACATATTATAGTTATTATACAAAATTGTTTGTTGGAATAAAAAAATCATCTTTGATAGAAACGTAATAAATGTTAATTACTTTTCATTTTTTATGTGATCTCATAAATAAAATAATAACGATTTTTTCTATTGTACTTATATATATATATATACATACATATATACAATATATTGCATTTAATGTTTAGCTAACTTTGTGTCTACCATTGAAGCAAGTAAGATCAAATATATTTCTGTTGAAGAAATTGTGTTATGTTTTTTGTTGTACAATGTTGCTCTGTTAAATAATATAGAAAATTGGTCTTATTTATATTATTGTATCATTTGAGTAGATAGCAATTGATAATACGACGTTTGATTTTCTTGTTTAATCTGTAATTAGGTAATAAAATGTTCAATGTAGTAACTAAGTTCAGACAAATGAAAACGTAGAAACAATATTATAAAGCAGAAACTAGAAACTAGTTACTTGTGATATTAGTTATTTAGCATATAATAACAACAGTAATGATTCTCATACAAACATTTGATGGATCTGTGCATGTGCATAGACTCGATACAAAAAAATGTAAATGCAAAATATTTATAATTATGATTATAGAAATGACATACATGTAATTAAAAACAATATTGATATTATAACTTACATTTAATTTGATTTGGAAACTAAGTGTTACTTTGTAAAAAAACGAATATGCGATATATGTATATGTACATTATATTACATTATTTATAAAAATTACAACATTATCCATAAAATTTTATCATATAACATACATCATTAGAGATTATTAATATAATATAATAATGCATGAGAAATATAAATGTGCAACATAAATCATACGTGAGACATTTGCAATGTTCATGTAATTTATGTATCTATGTATGATGTGTTATATGACAAAAAATTATGTCAAGTCAATTTGATATGTCGTTGAGATGACAAAATATCATATATCAAATTTTTAAGAAAACATATTTGAAAAGTCAAAATGTTATTAAGGAGAACTGAAATCTAAATGATGTTTTTATATGGGTGTCTTTATACATGTGATTTGATTCGCAACAATTGAACTAATTGATGTTTATTATGCCGTTATGTTAATTATTATGTTTATTTAGTAACAGAATTTAAATATTTGTGTTATATTTGTCTTAACGTAATGTTGATGGTAGTACAGTATTAGAAAGCAGGAACTCGTCATTGTAGATAATATAAAGCAAATATTTTTATAAAGAAATATTTTTAGTGTATGTATACAATAATTTATCAGTGCAAACAAAACGTGTTTATGTAATAATAATTATAACATGTTTCAGCTACGTATGTACATCACATCAGTAAATGTCAGCATTGCACAATTATTGATGAAATATCTAGCAGGTGATTAAAGATATATCGAAACAAAATGTTACAAATAAAATAGGATATTTTATTATGCTCTCGTATCGTTAGGTAATAATATTTTATATTTTCACTGGAAGTTTTTTTTTAATATTGAAAGTATTTTAGAAACTTTGTCAGTTAAAGAGATTGTAAGAAGACTCAGAAATTGTAAGAATGATACAAAATTTAAAACACAAGGTCTTTTATGAATAAAGTCAGTATGACAATTTTTGAGATTTCTTCATGGGTTCTAACGACAGACTCGATACTGCTTCAATTATCAACATGACTATTAAAAATATTAAGAACTGAATAAATTTATGTTTAATATATAAAGAATATTAAAAGTACCTTCAAAAATTTTTTAATTGCAACTACGTGTTCTTGCAATACTAAAATTTAAATCGTGATAGAACTGCAGTAATAAGTTGATACCATTTATTTAGTCGAAATTTACCTAAAAAGGATCAAGAAAATTTAACACAAAATAGATAGTTTTCTTTTGTATCACATCTGAAATACATTGACTTAAAATTCTTCGCTTTATAAAATATACATGGACAATTACACGGTAAATCTTTTACCGCGACATAAGTTATATTAAAATATAATATTAAAATGAAAACAAACTTACTGGTGAAAAATCTCAAAACATTCAGATACCGACATTATTCAAAAAGAGCTTATGTTTTTTAATTTTATGCAATTCTTAACATTTCTTTTTCTCTCAGTCTCTTTAGAATCCCCTTAATATTGTACGCAATCATTTTCAACAGAAAAATGAAATTAATTACTAAATACGTTGACAACGCGATTTTATCAGGTCATATTCAAACTTTGATACCGAACCAAATTAAATCGTTGTACATTTTATGGGTCACGACATTGTGAATACTGCTAAGAAGTAATTTTAATTTCCGCCTAAACCTTAGTTGTGACAGTAAATTTGTTGAACCATACAAACTTGTAATATCCAATTCTGTCCGTTAAAGAATTAGACACGTAACATTTTTGTACATGCTTGTTCTACTTTTATCTGCGTCTAGTACTGTCATTTTACTGATGTAATGCATACATTATATAGCACATTGTTTAAGATCATCTCTAACTTTTCATGTATGCTTAAAGCAAATCAAGTGAGAATTATTATCGAGCAAATGGTACAACTGTTCGCAGAGCTATTTTATGAAGACAGTATCCAGTTACCTTCCGGCAATATTTACATCTGTATATTCGCATGCTTAGTATATATTAATGTTAGTATATACACACATAAAATCAACGAAATGCTATATACATTTTTGTTTGTGTGTGTAATTTTGTTGGTTTTCTTCTTGTTTACTTTATACGAACATGTAGATAAAATTTGTAACTTGATCACTGCACAGATATGAAATGTGTGTGTTAATTCGATCACGTATAAACTGGCTTCATGTTATATAATCTTTCATAAATTAGAGATTTTCCTTTCCAGAGGGATTTATAATGTCGCCGAGAGTCGATATTTGTTATTTCTGATTGTTCTCCTGTCGAGAAAATTGCAGATATCCTAGGCAGAGACTATTAATAATTCACATATGTATAGACGCCAGCATAATTAACTGTATTTTTTTCCTTCATTTATGAATCATATCAGACGTAATAACAATGTGATATCTTTTAATATCCGTATACAGACATGTATACCCGTATATATATAATACATATATTCGTAATCAACCGGTTTTGACCGTTTATTCTTCCGAATTTGAATTCAATTCTCGATAACGATTCAGTAGCGGGAAAAATGCCAATAATTCTAAAGTATACTACATGCGACCTGAAAGTTTATTCGTTGCGAATAATCGGTAAAAACAGCAAAATACAAGTTTGACATGATCTTCATTTATACAATGATATATTATGATATTTCACTGACTATATACACACACATATACATATAAATGTATATGTATGTATCTATATCGAAGGCCTACGTCTCTACGAGCATCTTAGGTATCTAATAGGCAGACAGATTTATATATTAAAGAAAAAGAAAATCCCCGAATTTACAATCGCTATATCCTGTCTGCACTCTTCGGTTCAAGTTTTTCACGAGCCTGGGAAGTGACAAGTGACCAAACGTTTGCGATAGCTTTCAGTTTGAACTTGATATTGTGCTTCTTCTTAGAAGGCATGTTTCTACCCCGGTGGAAATATTTTGCTGAAAATATAATGCATTTTGCCAGAGTTCTGTTTGAAAATCTTTCCCAATTGACCCCGCTTCAGTATCGTTTCATCAACGTTCCAATAAAAATTTGGCGGAAAACAATTCTTTATTAAAAAGTAACATGGATTTTAGTTAAATTCGGAAAATTTCATAATACCCGATGTTTCATAAATTTTTAATTGCTTTACAACAGCGTACTTTTGACTTTCCTTACATTTCACCGGTATTGTTGAATTTTATGAGGAAAATTTACGATTCATTTTGTGAGATACATTCGGTAACTTTTCAATAACTCTCTTATTTCACTTTTTATCAACGCCACAGTGTTTTCAACGAAATATTTCCGCCGGGATACCTCACGCGTTTTTCACGAACACGGCAGATCGTACGACGGCACGATAATAAGGGATTAGTCTACACCACTAGGGGACACCTACGGAACACGAGCGCGAGTTGCATAGATATTCTTAAGATACGTCCGTTTCTTAGAATTAGGTCCAATATGTATATACCATTTCTTTCATCTACGAACTGACTGATTGTGCAAAGCCCAACATCTTAAATCCATCAGAGCCAGCGAGAATCCGCGATGGAATCCGAGCCGGTAGTTGCAAGGGTAGCGGATTCGGTCCAACAGGCACAGCAACAGCAACAGTGTCCTCGCAATGAGGGTCAGACTGGAAACAGTAGCGATAAACCGAGCGCGGAGGAGACTGCAAACGAATCCAATAAAGCGGGTAGCATTCCTAACGGCGACGAGTGTCAGAAAAGCCAAGGTTGGAAGGGATTTAGTCTCAAGAGACAACTGAGCAAGGTTGATCTGAAGATCAAAAATACTTTTACACCGTCCTCGGTGTCTTCTCAAAATGGGGTACTTGTATGTTTCTTTAATACGTGCTTTATTTACCGTTCTTTATACCGTGTCATACTTTTCAGTTTTTCCGTGTTTCCACTTAGTCTATGGTTTCGACGCGAGATACTTGAGAACATTTTTAGCGTTAGCTCACGACGCAGCCTCATATGTAACATACATACAGTTCTGCGCTGTTTAGACTCGTATAAGGGCAAATATTATCTTTACGCAGCCTACCTCAAATAACTTCCAACTGACCTTGATGTTGATCTTTAAGAAGGTCGTTAAATTTTCCCATCGCTCAGTTAGTAAGAAGAAATGATAAAGAATATCGAAACTTTAATCTTTGCATGTATATTTTGGAATTACTGACAGTGGATATTGAGAAAAACGCGAGGGGTTCTGCCTTGCCTCTGCCCACGCGTTTCCTATAGAATGATTTGTATGATGTCACATGGGTTTCCAACTTTTCATGCAAAACTAGATCCACTTACGTGGTGTCAGAGAAATTTATATTTCATTTACCTATATGACTTTTGTTTGACTTGTTAATAAACAATAAACGGCGGAAAAAGTCAATGATCTTGACCCTTTTGGAGATCAAGGTCAACATCGAGGTCAATTGGAAATCAATTTTGAACGGGTCATGTAAAGATATACGAATATTTATCCTTATAAATGTAACACAACGTAACGACAATGTTCTTTTCCCGTTTAACTTATAAGTTTATAAAAGAGATATTGAAATTATTACAGGGAGTCGCACTTAATTGTAAAGCAAGACTTGCGTGAGAAATTAGTCTTGAGCGCTTATGCCAGAAATTGCTTTTCGTGTTAGTGAAAGTATTATATATTCCTGCTTTTTTAATGCAAATTAAATATCGTTTTACAATGTACATATTTATGTTTCCGAAAGAGCTCGTCATCGGGGCTCATGCAAGTACCCCAATGCCAGCAGATAGGCAGCGATACCGGTAGTCAAAAGTCTTCCACGTTTTACTGCAATGTCAACGAGGCGGCCAGCACGAGTCGTTCGCTGTCGCCGGTCGAAAGTGTTGACTCCGAGTCCTCGCTTTCGCCGGAGAGCCAGTCTCCTGGACACGAGAGTTCTCAGACCGATGACAGGAAGCGAGAGATCCAGGAGGCTAGAAGCCCGACGGAGACTGAGGGCGAGAAAGCGATAATGAGCAATGACAGTGTTGGCGGTAAAGTCGAGGCGGTCAGGCCGATGAACCTGTCTTTGCTCGATCAAGAGCTGAAGCCGCCGAGATTGAAATATATCGCCAAGATCAAACAGGCAAAGAGAGAGGGCCGTTTGCTATCGGTGCCAAATCTAAAATTTTCCAAGAGCGAGACGACCGTTTGTGACCTAAGATGCGAGGAGAGCGCTACCTCTGAATCATTCACCGGCAATCTTATAAGAAGATTCAGTAAGTGTTTATACAGTTAACGTAGAAAAGCGTTATGTGTCGTCCGTGTGTCCTTAGAGATATATTACTTCGTTAGATTTTTCACGTTAAATGTGAATGTGTGCGTGTAATTAATCTTACTAACGATCGGAGACTTCCTCGATCGGGAAGCGTGCGATTAACAATAAAATTGCATTTGTATCTGTGACTGACAACAATGGTGGGTGTAGACTAACCATAGAGAGAGCTCGGCTGGCCCTGGACGTGCTTCTGCCTCTTTTCTTTTAACACAAGCCTAGGATGCTCTTAGATGCGTTCAAAATTATTTCCAGAGGAAACGTTAACACAACTCATACTAACTGCATCTCTGCCAAGATTGGGTAAATTTTATTAAATTAATGAGTGAATCTAAAGTAAAGTACCGACACACAATTTTGCAGATTTAGATTTCCTTTGATATTAATGCAATCAGAGCAAAACATATTATTATGTTGCATTCTCTTTTTTTTCAAAATTTATATCTGTTATTATTTTCGAGTTGTTTATTGGTGGAACATGTAGAGACTTCTCAATTCGAGCTTTAATTTTATATATACAGGATGTCTCATTTTAAATGATCCACGCAAATATATCCAAAAATATGAAAGATATGGAACAACGTTTCAAACTAAAGTTGTTTGGTTCGAAGAGGGACATAAGGTGGTGCCATTGACTTGACTTTGGACAGCCATTTGAAGGTCACGTGAAGATCACCTTCAATTTTTGTAACGGAACCCCTTATTGTTTATCGTACTATCTTATTTTACTGATTAGTATGAACAATTTTTGTCTGAAACATTTTTTTATTTACCTAATGCTATTTACCTAATGATTTACCTGCTCTAATTACTGAAAATTTTTGTGTATTGTAACACACAAAATTTACATATACAAAAATTTTCAATAATTGGAGTACCATTGCGACAGCATATTCCTGAGACCGAATCAAGTAAAAAAGTCCTGTACTACTTTTCCCTCCGACAAATAGTTATCGAGATATCATAAACTGAACGTTGAAAAAGTTACAAATTTTCTCTTGAATATCTCAAAAAGTATTAGGCAAATCCAAACATGTTTTGGACAAAAGTTATTTATATTAATTAGTAAAATAAGATAGTATAATAAACAATAGGGGCTTCCATTAAAAAAGTAGAAGGTGACCTTCACGTGACCTTAAAATGGCTATCCAAGGTCAAGTCAACGGCACCACCTGTTGGGGTTTGAAGAATGCCGACGCTTTGCTTCTTAACGTGTGGAAAACTTTGGTTTTTCATTTGGTACGCTTGTGCGTGCTATGACGACGTTACATTTCCGACTGACTCGCCATACCTTAACGCACGACCACTGCGCCGGACGGCGCGCGGTGGGCGCAAGCCCAATTACATACATACAGTAACGCAACTAATGAGAATCGCAAAACGCTGTAGACCAGGACTAGCTTCAATCACAGACGCCACCTTATGTCCCCCTTCGAACCAAACAACTTTTGTTTGAAACGTTTTTCCGCATCTTTCATATTCTTGGAGATATTTGCGTGGATCATTTAAAATGAGACACCCTGTATATATACAGTTCTGTGTTCTGTGATACCCGCCTCACCTCTTATTTTCGGATAGAGCAGACTAGACTGAGTCGAAAAGTCCTCTACCATTTTGCAATTTTCGCAATAGTTAACGAGTTATTAATTATTAAAAATCGCTGTCTTAGTCCGGCTTACCGCCCAATTTAAACGCACGGCGAGATGCGGCCGTCCCGCGATTGGCGTTGCTAGGCGCGCGGAGAGTTGTTTATTATACGTAGCCGTTGCCGTGTGCCAATCGCGGGACGGCCGCATCTCGCCGTGCGTTTGAATTGGACGGTAGGCCGGGCTAAGACAGCGATTTTTAATAATTAATAACTCGTTAACTATTGCGAAAATTGCAAAATGGTAGAGGACTTTTCGACTCAGTCTAGTCCGCTCTATTCGAAAATAAGAGGTGAGGCGGGTATCACAGAACACCCTGTATATATAGAAAGAATAAGCGAATTTTATATAATTTTGTGAAATTACTTTATTACCCAATATTGGTTTTCATTATAACATGTCATCATCACAAAGGTTTATGTGAAACAATTAATGTTTAGATAAATCAGTCAATACGCAGGTGACGATGAGCTTCTATGTATCTATATATACATATAATCTTGCAAGAAAATCTTTGCAATAATTCTTGACAACTCTAAACTCGATAGATTAGTTTTAAACACAAATCAATATTAAGTATTAACCGTAAGAACTTTTAGAATTTCTTGGACTCTGTTTATATACATAGATCACATAAATCTAACGATATACTCGCATATACCTAAAATTGAGTAAGCTAGTTTGCAAATTTCCATAGTTATCTGTTATTAGTATTCTTTATTTATTGCATGTCCAAAGTGCATATTGATGAGATTATAGCAAGGCAATTATAATGCAATTGAAATACTGTTGATTTTGATTGATTCCTACACGTCGTTAAACGGAAGAAAATGATTGACGGTAGCAATTTATTTTGCGTTTATCGTGTATTATTTAACGAGCATGTGTTGCGTACATTTTAACATGTGCAATGTGAAAATGATGACTTGTACAAAATTACCATATATGCACATCTATTTGTTCATTTATTTCATATTTGTTTAAATTTCATTTCCGTGAACATTTATTTTCAACATTAATATCAATGAGAAGGAAGGCTGATAATTGACGACTGTAGCTCTTTAAAACAAGGTTTTTGCAAGAATTTGTTAGCAGAAGCATCGTAGACATCATCGATTGCGAGGCTCAAACGCAAGACAAAATTTGTTAAACATTTCTTGTAACGCAAATATTCGATAGTTATGTGGAATAAGAGACTGCTGTGAAATCTGATTACGCATAATGTAGAGTCTAATATAATGGTCAGTCAATAAGTTCACCGATGCATTACAATTAGGTACGTCCGAAGTGTGTCGACGTTTCTTCGATTATGAAGGAAAGGCCTTGTAATTTATAGAAGAGTGCAGACAATTCCCCGCTAGAAGACAATACAATACCCGCGATTTTGTTGAAAGTGATAATTCTTTAAAATGCATTCCTGATTTGGATCAGAGAGTGCCTATTACATTCTAAGCTTCAAAGAGTTTTGCGGTCTATCTACGTTTAAATAACAAACACGGTGTTGTAATTTAGCGTTAGCGTTGCAAGTCTCGTTGGTCTAACTGTGAAGGCAGAGCTATGAGTTTACTTATTGTGACAGACCAGGCGATAAATTACGTCCACGATGTACGGGCAAAGTTTCTCGCGGCGTAAACACACGTCCACCTTAGTACATGTTAAATTAATAATCCGTAAAAATGTGTTTCTGACATACTATTTTCAGAAGAATACATTTTAAAGGATGTCAACGCTTCACTAAACTGCATCGACTGCCTTTTCTTAAAAAGCCATTTATCCTAAGCCGAGTCACTCTTAGTTTGCAACTTATCCGCTCTGATGATCGATAGGTTAATAGGTTGGGAAAAAGCTGTATATACTTAAGATTTCTAGATATTCCCACTCCCCTAGGTTAACCAGTACCTGGAATGCATAGTAGACATTTTGAAAGTGCATCGCCTCCCGTTTGGTCTTGGTACCCATTTGTGTCAACTCCGCTCCAAGTTTTATGGCTACTTTGTAAACACTACTCTTATGCTCGCAAGATGTGGGAAAGACCCCTCTCTCCCCACCTAGCCCCCCCTTCACCCTCGCGGAAATGTCGACAGGAGACGACACGACCCTGTTCGTACCGGCGTCCAAGTCCCTCACTCACAATTTTACACTGCAAATACGAATTTGAAGAGATTCTACTTTAACACTTTTTCAGGTTCAAATCAATTTTGCGGTCTTCCCCGACAGCAAGGTCGATTCAGGTAAAAACAAGGTTTTTCATATTTTGGCAGTTGTTCTTATCACCGAGAGAAAAGTACACTCCTTGAGTACCAAGATCTCAGTCAAGATGTACGAGTACACGTTACAAATTAAAGAGGCAGAGAAGCTTCTTGTCGTCCTATAGCTCGGTCATGGCTATAGTCAAGAAATCGGATTCTTATTCGTGAACTATTAACATCCACACGATTGCCTTCGAGTCTACAAGTAGAATCACTAGTGATTTCTCCCGTTTCTCATTTTCCAACTCTTATACTATCCAGACACCTTTCTCTCGGTACAACATTGCTTTCAAAGCTTTTGGAAATTTTTTCGATGGTTTGCACGCAAATAGCAATAGTAATAATAATAACAACACTGATGGTCGTGGCATCGTCGATGACAACGAGACAAGGGGGTCATCTTTATCGTTTATTCAATTGCATTAGGGCGCGCGTTGTACCAATATGCTCCTGGCAAGACACTCTGTGGAAATGTACCACTCCCGATTTTATTTCCAATTTTTATCTCGACATTGACTGACTGCTATAGAGGACTCTGCATAATATGCTGATATTCCACATAGCGAGCAACCAGGCACGAGGTGTGCGACACGAGCAGGTGTTTGTCGTTACACTTTCCTCCTGCGAGATCCTCCGTAATGTCAGCCCCGGTGCGGACAGCAACAATCAACTATTGTATCGAACTTGCTCGACGAGTCTCGGATAAGGATCGTAGCAAGGTCCAATCGAACCGAGCGGAAGTGTTTTCGATCCGTCCGTTATCGAGGAGTCTCTTGTCATTCGTTTCCGGAGCGCGAGGTGAAAGAGTGGTCTCGATTTTCTCATTTTCTCGTCTAATGAAACTTCCGATAGGCTGCGATTGTGTCACACGCAAATGCCTGTGTCAACTTTCATCACGCTACGCCGATCTGACGAGCCGCCGTTCCCCAAGTGGTGTCGCACGCGGCATCTGCTTAGGATGCATTTGGTGTCGTTGCTAGCGAACGACGTGCCTTCCAGCGAACAGGCAAATAAGATTTCTTTGTCGAAACGTCTTCGCATGTATGCGTCATTTAACAGTCGAGGCAAGCAGGAGAGAAAGCGATCGTTTTGTCGATCAACATTTTTCCCCCGCCAGCGAGTCTCGGGCTTGTCGGTTTAGTTTCTCGTCGTTACGTTATTCATTATTTACAGTTTGATGGTCTTCGACTTTCGGGTGGGAATTCAAATTTAAATGTATAAAGAAAATTTATGGAAAACGTCTTAGACGACTCACGTTTTGTCTCATTTTGCACCGATGTTAATTGCAATAATTAAATAAATTTGCTTAAATATTCTTAAACACGATACAGGTAACAAACTTCTGCGCTATTTCATTTGATATTACTTGGTATTTAATATTTTCAATATTTCTATTAAGCTTTTATACGATCATTTTTATTCAATTTACTTCCTCTCTAATCAACGTTTTAACGAAAGTATTTTTCATTGCACATTGCATTCAAAACGAGCCGCGACAGTTGTGACGCGCGTTATATTACATTTTATAGAGAGTAAATCTAACGAATAAAATCATGTGCAAATATAACATTTGTTTCACGCAACGATCTGGCAAGTGGAAATTACAAAAGAAACATGGAAATCAATTTTTCACATTACTTTTATTATTCCGTTTGGACGGAAGCTTGATAGAAGATCCGCGCTCACATTTTCCACGTTCAAAGAGCTCACAGTCCGCACACAAATTTGCCTTACAAACAAAAGCAACGAGCGAGTCGTATGTTTCCTTCACGTTTGACTTGTCGCCTGATTTGTAGATGAACGGGATGTGCGTATTGCCGGTGGCGGGAAGAAGTACAGTGGGTGTTGGTGGTGAGAAAGGTGAGAGAGGTGACAATGGTGATAATGGTGATGGTTGTAGCGCCGGTGGCAGCGGCAGCAACGGCGCCTACAATAGTGACGGTGGTGGAAGCTCTAGTGCTGGTGGTGTTAACATGATTCGCTCAGGTATACGTGGTGCCGCCGCCGGCGTGATTATCAGCGGCACCGACGATGAAATTAATACGGTGTCTCGCAAGGGTGTCACGTTAGATCAACGTCACCCGCGCGCTCAAGGTATACGGAAGCTCCAGAAGTGTCTGAGCACCACTACCAGCCACTTCGAGGTGGACCCCGCCACGGGTGCTGCCGCCGCTTTTCCGACCGTCTCGCTATTCTACGCTCAGCGTAGCACGGAGATGAGAAGCTACCCCTCAGCCGTCCCTCAAGCGTCATTGAACTACCAGAATATCCTCACCAACACCAGACAGTATAGCAGCTTTGGTAGTATTACCGAATACAGCCCGCTGTAACTTTATTTATGTATGGACTGACTACGTAGACTGCCGATACGTTGCTCTCTTTCTCTCTCTTTCTTCCCCTCTCTCTCTCACTTTCTCTCTTTCTTTCTTTCTTTCTTTCTCTCTGACACCGAATGGGAAAACTGTTTCTCTCCGATCGCTTGACCTTTAGTTTAATTACATTGTGATCATAGAGCCGATTCTTCTCGGATCGAATTTTTTTCAGGCTCGGAGAACACGGATCTCCGCGCAACGTTGCTACATGTTAGATTACGTGTGATTCGAAAAGTTAAAAGTAATTTGATTTCGTTACTTAAATTTTTTGGCCCCCCTCGCGTGAGTAAGATTCGTGTACATTTATTCTTCTACGGCATTAGTTAATTCTTCGACATCTATTTCTACGACACTTAAAATTCTCCCTCTCGCTGTGCGAAATAAACGTCGGGTCGATCTCGAAGCTGATTTGCAGCTTCTAACTTTTTAACATGTTTAACAGCATGTTTCCTTTTTTCGCGATTAAGTTGATTTGTTGAACATAAGCAACGTTGTTCCCGAGATCCTCCCAGCACGACATATGTTTTACTATTGTCTTAGACTCGATAAATACTGTCTGGTCTTTACCTGATCTGAGTGTGAAAGTGACTCCGGTAGTTCTACGATGCATCTCTTTCTTTCTGACTTGTATATGCTCTCTTTAGTGGAACTTTTCTAAATAAACACGAAATGGCACACCGTCTAGACTGCGTGATCTCTAGTTGTCACACTGCACCCTCGAAAGGAGACGCTCTTTCCTGCTCTTTTCGTTTTCGCCTACGCGGCAAATCTTTTGATTTCTGCTTCTTTTATAGATGTGGTCTATAACGTTGCATCTCTCAGATAGTTACTTCTCAGCTCGATGCACAATCTAAGATGCACCTAATGCGAATATACTGATAAACAGGATGGACCGTGCACGGTGAATGTGCAGACATATCGGAGGGACCGAGTATCACCGGTTAACATCTTCTCGTCTCGAACAACACATGTCTTTACCATAAAGCTTATCGTTCTGTCCGCATTTGTGAAACAATCATTTCGCATATTAATGTTATCTTCTATCGTGTTGTCACACGAAAACTAGGACAATTCTCACTCCGCAACTCCTCTAAAATCGACTCTGACGCCACTCCGATATCGCGCCACGTGCTAATTTATTTATCATTTTCTCAGAGCCATATTTTCAATAAAATCTCAGATCTAAATTTTATCTTGGAAAATTAACTTTATTTTATTCGTGTTCGTTTTCGTAGTATTCCAAATGTTTCATTTTAAATACTATTTTAATTTAAATTTGTGGGACGGGTAGAAGCAATAATTTCTATAATAATACTGCTACATTCATTATACAGAGTGAATCATTAAGGCCGTTCCAACCTTTATCGTGAGGGATGGATTGCCGACCGAAACTGTAGCCAACCCGGGAAACAATGGAAAAACCTTCGTTACATATGTTTCAATCATATAATATTTAATTACATCTCTCAAGATACAATTAGGTTTTACATGATTGAGACATAAGTATAACAATTTTTTTTCAATTTTTTCCAGAGTTGGCTACAGTTGCAGTCGGTAATGCAACTCTCATGGTAAAAGGTTGGGACAGCTTTAATGATTCACCCTGTACATGTATTAGACTCTCCTAAAATTCATAACTTTTACCTGGTTCGGGGTAAAAGAGAGTAAATTTCCAAGGCAAAAGTTCCTCCGTCACATTTCTCTCCGGTCATTATTCCGAGGTCTTATTTAACAATTAAGCCGATCGGTACTGGCGCAAACCGGACGCCTCACTCAACGCCCGTGTCTCTCCATATTATTTTATTTTTTATTTTTAAATAAATTACTATGTTAGTCATGAATTTTAAAAGTATGGGCGTTCGTCGCCCGAGCTGCATTGCACGAAATTGATCGACTTAATTGTTAAATAACTCGGTGAATAACGAGGGGAAAACCGCTGACCAATTTTTATCTCATTTTATCTTTATAATGCCCCAGCAGAGCCTAATGCCCAAAAAATGTCTAGTAATGCCCAGTAATGTCGTAAATTTGTACACCACCCCACACAGCACAGAAAGATTGCAGGAAGATTGCAGAAATGTTACATTGCAAGATTGCAATATTGCAGCAACGTTGCGCAACATTGCTGCAACGTTTCTGGAGGATTGCAGCAACGTTGAAATGTCCGCCCTCAGAGAGATTGCAGTGCAACATATAGCAATGTTGCAGCGCAATATTTTTGGAATAATTTGTTGTTGTTGTACATAAGCAGAGAATTTACTAATTACATATGCATCCGGGCCTTTTTCAATACACAGCAAGCTATTGCAAAGCAACCTAAGGAGATTATGTCGCTTCGCAATAGATGGAGATTGCGAGCAACACCGCACTGATCAAGTACTTAATAATTCGCGCATTATTGGTATCAACGAAAATATAATAACATTATAAAATTCTCGTAATTAGAAAAATTTTTTTAATAGAAAATATAGTATTTTTATTATTTTTCAAACATTGCTGCAATATTGCTATCGAAAGTTTGCAATTTTATATCCCTGCAATGTCTCTGCAAGATTGCAACGTTTCTGCAATGTAACTGCAACCATCTGTGCTGTATGGGACAGTGCCCTCAGCGGTTTATCCCTCGGTGAATAATAACCAGAGGGAAAAGTAACGCAAGAACTGTTGACTCAGAATTTTATTCTCTTTCTTAATTGACCTCTCAAAGGTGTTAATTATGAATTTTGGGACGTTCTATATATGCAGTAAGACAATTACGTGTATATTGAATTCAAGAACCAACTCGTATGTAATATCAGATAACGTATTATGTAATAGATAATACATTGGTTCGAACATACGATGTATTACCTGACGCGCGTTTGATTATTTTACGAAATTATTTATACAAAAGTATTATCTCAAGCATTTACACGAGTCTCGACTTCGAAGTATTGCACTCGGCTGCAAGATTGTGTTGATTTTGTGTAGTTTATATACCTACCTACGTTATACGGGGAACCTGATTGGCGTCGACGACACTTTCATCACCACGTAATCCGGTGATCGGCCAGATATTTTACGCGTGCATGCAAGAGTGATGATTTCTCTTCGTGTCACTCGTCTCTACCTAAAGCTTTACTTATTCAAGATTGACTTAGTCTGCGAACAATACTTTCTGATCCTGCGCTAATCGGACGTGACACATCATGCGTGCGTGTGTACGTAACATACGTGTGAATGCGCGCGTGTCCTTGTATGCATCTGTGTGTATACATTTTTTACAATTGACTTGATATTCGTACGTCCTGATAAATTTGATGCGTATGGAGGATAATTAACACGTGAACACACCGCAGTCGGGAGATCTTAATCGTGATAGTTGTTGTTGCTGTCGCTGTTATTATTATTATTATTGTCATCGTCATCGTCGTTGTCATAATCAGCATCCTCATCGTCACGATCATTATTATTACTGTCCTCTTGAAGCTGCGCTGTCTCTGATAAGTGTTCTGACTTCGCTAGTTACACTTTTGCGATATACACTACGTAAAGGACGATGTAAACGTGTCGAGAAACAATTCCGGTAGTCGTTGTGCATGCCTCTTGGTAGCCCGGAAAGAAGCGGCGCACCCTCTCCCAATAAATAATCGATAATTTTCTTTTGGGACCGCTGGTCGAATAGACAAATTCGACGGCTCCTTCCAACGATCAAGGAGCTCGAGTATGTCGTCCCTCGAGAACATCACCACAGAAACCATAAGCTGCCTTACATTTGCGGATTCTTATACGAAAAAAAACGGTACGTAGGCCAGCGTAAACTTTGCACTTCATTTGTATCGCGGTGCCTTTTATTAACACTAGCCTGACAATTCAAGTTATTATTCATTCATTCGTTCTTGGGGACAAGGGTATCGATTCTGTGCTCTACAATATAGTGAAAATTATAAAAATGAGCGGCTTTATCTTCTTCTAAGGAGACAGAAAGAGACAAAGCTACTCACTTTGAGTATTTTCACTGTAGCATAAGATACAGAATTTACCTCCTGATCTCGTCTTAAAAAAAAAACACATCGCTCCGGTGGAAATATTTTACTGAAAATACAATAAATATCTCTCTCAATTGATTCCGTTTTATTATTTCGTTATTTCAAAAATTTTTCATTCAAAACTTTTCAATTGAATTCAGTAAAAATTTCATAATAGATACCTAATATTTTATATTTTGTTTTTCAATGGTATTTGAATTTTCCTTCTATTTCACTCTTTCACAGTTTTACATTGAATTTCACAAAGAAAATCATGATATATTTTGTGAGATACATTCAATAATTTTTCAATAACTATTTCACTTTTCATCAATTTCACAGTACTTTCAGCAAAACATTTCCATCAGGATGAAAACAGTAAGAAAGCAATTAATTGGAAAAGATGCCATTATTCGGTCGGGTTGGATCTTAGTAGCCTAATAACAATATTTCTGTTTGAATTTCTTTTACAACTTGTTGCGCGACTCAATAAACTGCGCGTTGACTACTCAATAAACTGCGCGTTGTCGGTCTTATTGTTAGTAAAACAAGTTAAAATTGTATTGTAACACGTTAGTCGTGTTATCAGACGCATTTACGACAATCATATTGGAAGTCGCGTGTTTACACGGTGAGTCATTTATAATAATTTTATCGGTTCTTTAAGATACAAACGGCATGCCGACGTTATGGATTGGCACGTCTCTGGGATCTGTACAGACTGTTGTATTCAATACGCCTGCCCACAGCGAACGTCATGCTCACCCAGTGGTTGTGTCTACCTGTAGTAAGTGGATTCTTGTTTACATTTAGCACTTAGTAATTTTTCAACATTACTTCAGGTGAATAATTGAAACGGAACCAATATGAATCTAATTAAATACAAATAATTATAATATGCCGTGCTTCGGTCAGCGCTGGCTCTTTCTAGTCTAACCCTTAAACTACACCCGGGGTCCAGGAGACCCCAACAAAAGTTTGCGTTTAAATATCTCCTATATAAAATGTGAAGGTGGAACTTATGGCGCCATTTGTTGTTAGTTGAAGTCTTCCTTTTAA
>NW_011966915.1:17469-29741 GCF_000949405.1 Vollenhovia emeryi | reverse complement strand
AGACTACACATTAGTTCTGGGTCCCAAGGTGCTAGTTGACTAGTGACAGCCGTTCAAAGTAGACGCTTCAACACGCTGGGGGTCAATCTGACCCCTTGTGTAGTGTACGAATATTGGGAGGAATTTTTTTCATAATTTTTTTCGTTCAATTTTACTGCATTTTAACTAGAAACATGTAAGTATGAATTTAAATACCGTGTGATTTTTTTAAATTAGTTATAACATAAATTATAATACTTTTAGATGGCGTATAATTTGAGAACTCGGAGCATACGCCAGATGCTGTATTGAAATAATGTATTCAACCTTCACTTATCATATATTTTGTAAAAAAAAACATTTTACACTCAAAAGACGAACAATATAATTAATTTTCATTGCAATGACCAGTAAAAATGTGCCTTCAATTTTTCCGAAATATCACACCTTCGGTTGTCAAAGTAAATACCCTTTTTTGGAATGTGCACTATTGTAATTATTTTTATCTTAAAGAACATTGCTTCAAGAGTATCCAGTTAAATTTTTAGGTTAAAATATTAAAAAATGAAAAAGTTATTGAATTTTAAGTAAAAAACGGCATTTTCTGAGCTTCTTTCTACATTTTAATTTTTTTAAATTATTGCAATCATTATTTATGGTTCGGACCAAGTTTATCCTACTTGTTAATGTTAATATAACATGTCTAATTTTTGTACAACATAAAAAAATTATTAGTATCATTGCAGCAATTGTTGAAACTAGCGGGGGTCAGATTGACCCCATGTGTAGCGTATGTCTCAAATAGATAGTGTGTAGTTTAAGGGCTAATAATAATTCTGTGAATCTTGTATGTATACACATACTTTTTGAAACTTAGTAAACTGCGCACCGATTGTCTATTGTTTTGAAACGCAGCCGTTATTTGTTGGAAATTCGTATACTGTAAATTGATGAATAATTTTAATTTTTTATGTTTATACATATCCTACTTAAATTTTACTGTAAAGAATTTATTGCGAGAAATATCACCTTGTGTTAGATTGAGGGCGATCCAAGTTCATTTCCTGGCTGATGTAATATTTTTAGCAATAAATTCCTTACGATGAATTTAAATACGTAGGATGTGTATGAATATAAAAAATTAAAATTGTTTATTGATTTAAAACGTGTGAATGTACTTGTTCCAACAAATAAGGACTGTGTTTGAAGGCTGACAATCAACGCACAGTTTACCGAGTTTGGAAAAAAGTACAACACAGTCTACACAGAATTATTATTAGACTACAAAGACCAGCTTGGACAAAAATGTCATATTATAATTATTCGTATTTAATTAGACTTCAAATATTACTTTCAATATTTACCATTGGAATTTCTTGTTCAAGTCAATCGCAGTACCCAATACATTTTTAAATATTTTATTTATTTATTATTGATAATACATATATTATTATATATAATAATATTAATAATCATATGAATAATTTTATATTAAGATTTGATATTAAATTATTAATAAATAAATTATAAATAAATAAATACGTGTTTCGTATGTGCAGATGGATCCACTTTCAAACTCAAGGGTTGTATCTTATCAATGTCGTTCTTAGACTGTAACGGCGCTCTAATCCCGTGTTCGTACGAGTCCTGGAAAGACGAGAGCACGGATGGCAAAGAACGAAACAGTAGGTTTTATTTTTTTATACTGATCACGTATGTATATCCGCGAGAATTAATGTAGCTTTTGTATATATTTCCGTAATTTTTACGTACATTCTGAAAATATACATTCTTTCTACGTTTACATCGATGCGATTTTTGTCACAGAGAGCCAAGGAAAATGTACAAATAGTCGAATGTCACCGTCGACGAACACGCAAGTCGGCGGGGACAACTTCGAGGACAGACAATTCGTTGTACTTGCATCAGAGAAGCAAGCAAGAGTCGTGGCGTTACCTTCCCAAAACTGTGTATATAGGCAACAGCTGGCAGAGACTCATATTGTAATTAAGGCAGAAGTCACGTCATTGAAAGGTATAGTTTTTTCCATTGTTATGCCGAGTAATTGTTACTTGTCGCGTGTTTATGTTAATTCTTTAACGATCATCTTTTTTGCAAAATTTTGCACACACTGGACTCATGACAGATCAAAGTTAACAGTTTAGTTAGTATCAAATGTAAAAACAAAATTTTCTACCCTGTAAACTATATGCAAAGGCTAACCCTACAACACAAAAAGTTGTAATCTAACGTCCTGTTATTTTATCTTGATCTAAATTAAACAAAACAATACTCCAGAAAATGCAGATGTGTTGTAAAAAGTTTCAGACCATTACTATCTTTGTGAAGAACCCTTACTTTGAAGAAAATTACCCTTGTAGTTTAGGAACATTACAAGTCAAAAGTTACAAGCCCTTAATTCTTGATTTCAAGCCTTATAATTCTTGGAAGGGATTCAATAATAATTTAATCCTTTTTTTCACAGAAATTGCTGTTCGTTAACTATATATTATTCTACAAAAAATATGCTCAACTGTAGGTTTTATTTACATAGGTTTTTTTCATTTAGAAGGTACTTTTTGGCGTATTCTCATTGTTAGAGTTTTTTCTTGCAGCTTTTTTTGTACATAATTTCGACTTTATTTTAAAACACATGAGTTGAAAGTGAACGAAAAATGTGACCTAAAATTGTGCTTATTTTTATTTTTTAATAAATTTTTGTCATTTAGTTAAAGGGTTGAAATCGAGGAGAAAACCGCTGACCAAAATCTTATACACCAATGCCCACTAATGCCCAGTGGGCGTTACTTTATCTTATTATCTTATTTTATCTTTATAATGCCCCAGCGAGGCCTAATACCTAAACTAATGCCCAAAAAATGCCTACCAATGCCTAGTAGTGGCCAGTAATGCCGTAAATCTGTACACCACAGTGCCCTCAGCGGTTTCCCCCTTGGTTAAAATGGCGCAATCCTTTTGCTGTACCTCGTTCTCACGAAACATTTCTCTCCAGATAACGTCTGCCTGGTATGTTACGTTTCGAACGGTCACATCACAACGTACAGTCTGCCCAGTCTCAGACCATTGATAGACATCGATTTTCTACCTCTTATAGATTTGAGGTAAGAAAAGTAACTCTGATCTTTTTCTGTCTTTCGTTTTAGCTCAAGGCAATATAATAGTGGCAATATTGCACATGATGCGTTGCACTATACGCTATTGTAATATCGCAAAAATTTCTATATATATATATATACTCTTCATTCTTAATATAATATACAAATACATATTTTAAAAAGTGCTAGAAGTTACATACTACATAGTTCAGAATGGTATACATATAATGGTATACATATAAACGTTATACGTACATAAAAATAGTCACTGCACATCTATTTATAATGCAGTTGTAAATTAGCGATGCCATGTTAGTAATAAGCATAATATTTTTAATAACTTCATATAGTTTCACAAATACATTTGAAATCAGAATTTAAAAGGATCCTTTCAAAGGTTACTAAGCCTTTTCGGAAAAATTGTTTCTATCACGATTAATCTTACGCTAAGGTTATCAGAAAATATGTATAAACTTTTTTTGGTGTAAGTATCATTTGCCAATAAAGCTATTTGCAGTTTTACAGAAGAATTACAATTGATAGGTTGGAAGATAACTGATATTAAATCACAATTTTGAAATATGGTATTTTATACGTAATTATTGCTTCTTATTAGAAAACAGAGAATAGGAGCTAACTTTCAGGAAGGTAAAGGGAAGTCCAGAAGTTCTTTTTCGAATTAAACAACGGCAGCGAATTGTTTTGTCGTTTATAATAGCGAGAGCTCATCTGCTGCATTAACATATTTTTAAAATCAGTATCTTTAAAGCTTTTGTAGCAAATTTATCTTCTGCATTTGTATATACCTGTTTATATTAAAAATTTACTTTTCCAAACGCTCCATTATTACGGCGCATGAAACCGATTAATCTTATTAAAATCTTGCTTAGTTTTATCATCGTTTAAATTTTATATTTATTCGCAGTAGAACAATAATAAACGCAAATTTTGAAATCCAAATCTACTTGCATCACCGAATAGATCTAGATAAGGTACCAAAGCCAGGGATACATGCGCTACTGGCACGTAAATAATATTATATAGTTGGCTATCAGCAGGTACTTATTCCCAAGAGTATTTCGATTTATCATTTTCTATCAAATTCTATTTATAACAATACTACGCCTATTTATATATGTGTATAATATTCTCCAGAAGTGTGCAATTATCAAACATTCTGCATGATAAAAAGATTCACCATACGTGATATGTGCAATTATACACAATGTATTACACCATATACAGGGTGGGCCATTTTAATCTATGCACCCAAATTTCTTTGTACCTGAGACAGGTACGGAAAAATGGTTCAAGATAATGAGGGTCACCTATCTGTGTAACTAGCTTTGACCTTGAGACTACTTTTCAAGGTTATTTGAAGGTCAGAGTGGTTTTTTAAAATGGGAACCCCTATTTTTTATTACATATTCTTATAGCTTACCTCGAGAGCTTTCCAAAACGCTATAATAAAGTATTGTTTTATTAAGAACTTTTTGAGTTATTAAGGTTTGAAAGTTCCAATATTTTGTCATAAATTACAAAATATTCTGTAAAATATTCATTTTTTATCATCTTACTTTAATACTTTTTTGAACAGAATAATGAGACAAATCAACCGGTGTAAAGAAAACACACAATTTTGTAACAAGTAATAAAAAATTTTTTTTTAAACAATTGTATTTTTTCTTTACATTGGTTGGTTTGTCTTATTATTCTGCTCAAAAAAGTATTAAGGTAAGATGATAAAAAAAAGAATATTTTACAAGATATTTTGTAATTTATGTCAAAATATTGGAACTTTCAAACCTTAATAACTCAAAAAGTTCTTAATAAAAAAATACTTTATTATAGCGTTTTGGAAAGCTCTCGAGGTAAGCTATAAGAATATGTAATAAAAAATAGGGGTTCCCATTTTAAAAAACCACTCTGACCTTCAAATAACCTTGAAAAGTAGTCTCAAGGTCAAAGCTAGTTACACAGATAGGTGACCCCCATTATCTTGAACAACTTTTGTTTGAACCATTTTTCCGTATCTGTCTTAGGGACAAAGAAATTTGGGTGCATAGATTAGAATGGTCCTGTATGTGACTACACAAATTTCGATTTTTTATAATTAGGTTTTAGACAATAAATTTACATAAATTTACACAAACTAAATTTACGTAAAACTGAATGACGTGTTTGGAGGTGAAATGAAGACTAATATGACACACTTCTGGATATTTCTTTCTACAATTAAGTAGGAATTAGGCGAATGTGTTTAGGAGCTACATAAATCCGTAGGAGTTTATCCTTCTGTCGATGTTGAGAACTTTTTTGATGGCTATTTACGAAATATCGCCTAAGAAAGTATGAAGAGTTGACGATAACTCGTGTATCCACATAAATATTATACTTATATTAAGATTTATCAAGGAGTGGAATTAATAACGATAATATTAGCATGCGACTTTTCTCTGCAATAAGCGCACCCGTTAACCCTTAACACAATTAGAGCATGCGTCATTTATAGCATTTTTCTACGAGCACTTCTACTGCACTCTTTAATCTCGGGGCTGCATACGCTAAGGTTTCCAGAGAATGCAGCGTTGCGAACGAAAGCATTGGAAACGAATGAAAATGCGGATGTGCTTGTTAAAATTGAAATTGGAAATGCTCTCAGTTCCTCTCAATTTCGTTACTGTCGCACGTTACGCAACCACGCGAATACAAAATTGTCTCCGGCAATTCTCCATCTGCAAACTCTAACTTTTATTTTGAAATTTCTCTGTCTCATTATGTGTACCATATCTACGATTTCTACTTCAGCAAAATCTGGCACTACACTACGAACTTTCAGGCCTACATTTACCATTGCCGTCTCTGTTTCACTTACAAATTTCTCTACATATACAGAGAGTAAGACATATCGTGCGAACATATAGGCAGTCTCTTTGAAATAACTGGGCTGGCTGTTTTAAGGGTTAATGCTAATTATAATGATAACGTAAATCGTATTATTGACCCGTGTACGGTCGAGCGCTCACTTTCCTCCTGTCTCTGTAATCTCTAACAGTTTTCAGACCACAAAACACGGCATTGTAGACCCCATGTTGACCATATGGGGTCATCAACTCTTTGTTAATGGCGATACCGATCAGTAAGTCAACTATGAAGTACAGCTAACCACACGTAAAACCTTGACACAACACAACACAAGTGCCTTGCGTGCAAATATACTATTCTCTCTTTTCGATTTCACGATTTTTGGTTTCCAGCTTCATAATGTGTTCACATAGGAAAGCGTCACTTAAAACCTCTATAACTAATCAACCTGATTTTTACCACTTACCAAAGCTTTGTGCTATGTATAAAAAAACGCACACTGGACACTCTTTTACAGTTGTACCCCGATATTGTCATTTTATATGCGATCCATTGTCTGCGAAACAACGCATCGCAGTAAAGCCGTCTTGTGCATATCTTTTGCAGGATCGCAAAGACGCTTTGCTTCAGCAATCGAGGTCACGGTTTGTACCTATCGTCACCGATGGAAATACAGAAGTTCTCCGTTTCGAGTGAATTCTGGTATTGTTCTACATGCACATATCAGTTTTATTTTTAGTTCGATAAAATAAGAGCAGTCTTATTGCATTGGCTTTATATCGGCACGTTCTGTCTATCGTTAAATATGACCCAATACGTCAGCTATATTTCCATTTGACTAGCGGTGAATTGACGGAGATGATGGGGGATCTATTTATCGGCCACGACATGCCGGAACCACCCAAAGAAAGTTTCTTCAAAGGTTTATTTGGTGGTGGCTCGAGGAGTGTCGATCGAGAAGAGTTGTGTAAGTAGACTTGATAGTTTCTCTGAGATATTATCACAAGTAATATTAATCTTGTATAGCGCATCTTCGATTCTGTATATTTTTTTATGTATGTAATGTACGTACGTGATGTAAAAGAAAAATTGAAACATGTTTTATTTAAATTGTTTTTTTAAATGAAGAAACAAATAATTCGGAGTAAGCTGACGCTTGTATATCGCTGATTGCAGTCGGCGAATCCAGCGGTCGTGCGTCGCGGACAGTGGCGAAACATATTCCAGGACCAAACGAAGCTATTCGGGAGCGAGTCTCCAGCGCGACCGGCGAAGTAAATATGGCACACCAGATGGTCGTGGAGCGCGGAGAGAAGCTGTCGCAGCTCGAGGAGCGGACCGGGCGCATGATGTCGGAGGCCGAGAACTTTTCGCAGGGCGCTCACGGACTGATGCTCAAGTACAAAGACAAGAAATGGTACCAGCTATGAGAACGCCACTTGGCCCGAGTCCGATGGGACGACGCACGTTTCTTTAGTTATTTAGCGTTCTGTGTTTCGTCTATGAGTTTTGTCGTATTAAGAAACTAAAAGCTAGCTCTACTATGATCCTCACACACGCACATACGGGAAATATTTACACGAAGGGAGAGAGATAAAGCGGATATATGTATATGCGATCGCCTGTGCGACGCACACGGTACACACGCACACGCTGTAAACGTGGGATAAACATATTTAGCGAGAAAGAAAAGAAGAAAACATATATTTCAAATTGGAGTAGTATGGCGGCGATCTCTCAAATGTATAAATCTTTGCGTATGGATGAGTAAAAGAGGGATGTCGCAGAGACCGCGGCCGAACGCCGCGATGCACTTGCGCGGATGTGACGCGTACGTTATAATTATTTAAAAAAAAGTAAAGTACTTATGCGCAAAGACGCGGACAAGAATATACGCGAGTCAATATAAGCAATTATGTAATTCGCCTTTTACTCGGCACTCGTTGATTCATTCGGACGTCCTGTGAACGTGTTTAATGGCGCCTTGCCTTGTTTGCTTTTCAGCGCAAAGAATTGCCAATAAGTATTTATGAACGTCATATTGTTGCAGAGCTTTTAAACACTCCCGGATAGATGGAATCGAGTGAAACACTAAGAATCGCATTGGTTATAAGTCGAGTAAAAATAGTACTTATACGTATATATTACATGAGTTCTCCTATATTAGATTAATATTCTATATATGTTGTGTAAGAGAGAAAATATATATTATTGGAATGAAATGTACATGGCTGCTCGTATATCAATAATGCCATTGGAAAAATTGCAGTGTAGTGAAACACATTCTAGAAAAAGAGTTGTTATTGACTAATAATTCTTATTCCGCGATGTAAATTTTATATAATAATCGTGTACACTGTAAGCTGACCTGTATTTAAATACTTATCGTTACACGATCGTAGGGCACTTTCGTAAATATCCGTTAAGGGGAGAAAACGGATGGCCAATGCGATTCTTAAGATTCGCAAGTCTATCGAGTTACACGGGTGCGAGTGAGAAATTTGTTGAGATTGACAGAAGCGGATTTTGTGGATACTTAAACGAAAGTTACGAACGCAGGCAAGACGGCACAGCGACACTATTCCGAATGTATTGACAATAAACGTAGCTAACTCGGTGAGAAAGAGTAAAATTGGATAAAAGTTGAATGCAATGAAATATATTTTATCCAGAATGGCGGGTGTTGCGCAGGCCGCAAAAGCCGCCGTGCTCGCCACGCTGATAAGAATGTATTAGTTGTTACTGATTGTAGTTATCGCTAGACGTGCTATGTATATATAAAGAGACGAATACAAGTAGGACAGATTTCACGTTATAAAAGCTGTTTATATAACAATGTATTATGAGTTACGCTGTTTCGACGCCGACGATAAGTTCAACTGGATTTACGACACATCTAGCCGACGTGACATGAGTTAACTATTGTAATTTTAGCACTACACATAGCTTAGATTAATTAAAGACAATATATAAGATATAAAATATACATACATATAAATAACCAGATATATATATGTATATATGTGTATATACGAGAAGGTATATGTGTATATACATATATATTTGGTTATATGTATATGTTATGTTTATATATACATGTATGCGATAAGTTCGTTTGAATTTATCGGGGCTCTGAATCGTCGTACTGCTTCCATAGCAATAATTGTATAGTTGATGTTTATGGTACTAATCACTCGTATACTTAATAATGTACCCGCAGAAGATTACTTAGAATGCATTTTTCGAATTGATTCGAGCTCATGATATAATTTCCCTTGGACAATATACACGTATAGAAATCCGTTGTCCCATTACACACTCTTATCACGGGATGTCTTCACTATCGATTACTAGTACAAAAAAAAGAAGAAAACGCGAGCTCGTTCGTCGAGCTAATTGTAGTGTGCGAACCGTAGCTGAGATCCGTATTGATGCTGAATTTGTAATATGTTCGTGAGGGTGCGCAGATTAGCGTTGACTCTGAGCTCCGATCCTGTTTCACCTAAACTGCTAACTCTGACGAACGTTCCACTATCTTACTATCTAGAATTATTATTCCTCGAATACCCGACACTCCAGTATGTAAGCAGTTCAATGGTAGATAAGGTACCTTCAAAATAAAATATTAAGTATCCTAAGCAGCGGAGAGATTTGTTAATGCCCGAATTATGAATGCCGGTATGCAAATTAGAGGAGAGAGATGCTCTTTCAGGGCGAAGGATCACTGTTGTAATAATAGAATATATAGATTTAATGTGAGCTAGTTAAAGACATATTACGTTATTATTTAAATGTTGCAGTAATATATTCTAACATTCGTTGCACAGAGATTCGTCGATAGTTTCTCATTATTTATCAAAGAACTTAATCATATCTCCAAGAAATTTCTGATATTAACAGTTTACTACTTTACAAGCCATAGAACATAAAAAAGAGACTTGTACGAGGTCGGAAACGCTCGACTGTAATTAATCGATTTGCTTGCCGCTTTAGTTCTATCGCTTATATCTTTTTATGTACTGTAGTCTTGAAATCCAGCAAATGCTGTTTATAAAGAAAATTTTCAACTCTCTTTCTAGCCCATATTTATTCTAATTAAACGATGTTTCTTGTTGAGATAGGTAGGAACTTTTGTTTTCTACATTGTTTTTGTTATTATATCTGATTAATAATATATTGTATAAGTAATAGCGTACAACAATTATAGAATCGTAGAATGTACAGATATGTCTAAATTACAGGTAAATATATGGCTCACATATACATACGATATTAATTAATTTCAAACACAGTCTACAATGTTAGAGAGATTATCGTTGGGCTGGACAGAGATAAACGGAACACACACATCTTAAAATTTTTTTAAACATCTGCAAATGTAGAGATAACAGATACCTTTTGTTATGTATTTAATCAAATTTTGTACATTAACATATATAATTCTTTAATCTTAATTAATTAGACAAGAATAAAGGAATTAATTATGGGAGATTTCTTTCATGTAGCTCGTTTGAGGTTGATTTTGCTAATAGACGTATCACCTCTCTCTCTCTCTCTCTCTCTCTCTCCCCCTCCCGCCCTTCCTCCCCCTTTCCTTTTTTGGAAATATGATTTTATAATTATATCTTGTCTTCTTTAAAAAGGTTATTATTGCAAATAATTTTTTATTCGCACAAATAATACGCTACTAAATTCAATATTATAAACGAAAAAAAGTATATTTTTAAGAGCGACGAAATACCTAATGCTCCCGATTTATACTATTAACAATTTAGTAGAATTTTGATTTTAATAGATAGACGACGTAGGTATCATCTTATAATTGTAAGAATACTGCCTCGGCTACAGACTGTATCTTGGCACCAATAAATGAGTTTTACTCGTAGTTAAAAAAATTACGTACTTTCTCCATAATGTCACTTGTATCAAATAATAATTCATTTTACTTTGCCTGTCCTTTATTTTAAAAGCACAAAGCTTTGATTGTCTTTTTTGGTCTCCTCTGAAATAGGAACTGTGCTTGAACTTAATATTAGTACTTATGCCATTTATAGTTATGTATATTTCGTTTTTGTTATAACGAGTGTTTACTATTAATAGTAAAACTACCGAAATGTTAGTTTTATAAATTGTTTAAATTTATAATGATGCATTATCCGAGATTTCCCGTTTCTTGTTGCAATATGTAAATGATTAAGGGCAGGTTGTTCCAATCTCCTGGTAAGCTAACTAATGGTTAATTAATTAAATCATATACACTGGTCAAAAAAATTAACGCAACAAGAAATTTACATCAAAATTTGGCGAATTTCAAATAAGCGTAACTTCGCGAAAACTGGTCGAATTGAAAAGTTTTTTTTTCATTTTATAGGGCAAAGCCTCTGCTTTAAGAAGCTCTTATTGGAATTTGCATTCACTCTTCCCATTTCACGGAACTTTCTCAAAATCAAGATCATGTTTTTTCTCTAAAAATTGCACACTTTGACGCACTGTACGGAGTGTAATAATTTTTCTTCGCCAGTTCTGCTTACGGTATCAAAAAGTGTATACTTTTCACGATGTGCAAAATCCGATCGGCAACATATCGTGAAAAGTATACACTTAAAAAGTATACTCCCTCCAGGTGCACGTTGGGTTACGCTGATGTCGACGGTAATGAATTTAACAAAAATACAAGGGTTACTTCAAAAAGCTGTAATTTGGCGAAAAAAATCGCAGTAACTTCTTTTTTTTAAATTGAAGGGAAAAGTACACACTTTTTTATACTTCGAGCAGAATAAGTGAGGAAAAATTTCCTACGCCCGGGCACCTGGCCAAAGTTGGTTACTTTTTAGGTAAAAACATGTCCTTACATTTTAAAAGCTACAGCAGCGCAGATGCATTCGAGGAAAAATCTGGTGACTAGTTCTTGAAGCTTTGCTTGTTTTACTGACATATCAGATCTGTAAGAAGTTAGCCCCCCGCTTTTCGAGTTTACCAATTGTGACAGTTGTGCTGAATGCTAGGTTTGTGCCATATTGTGCTAGATTCTAGAACATTAAACTCGAAATCCGAAAAATAGGGTAAAAAAAACGTAATTTTGGGTCAGCCTTCCACTTTGCGTTTTTTCCGATTTTTAAAAATTGTGCTAGGTTGTGCTAAATTGTGCTAACATTGTGCCAAAACATTATTTTCAAATACTGATAATTATAGAAGTTATAATGAAAAAATGATTTCGAACAATTTTCGACAAAATTAATGTTTAAATTCCCACCAATTATTGCAATGTTACAAAACTGTATATCTGAGTTGTGCTGGCCTAGCACAAGTCGG
>NW_011966915.1:14637-16885 GCF_000949405.1 Vollenhovia emeryi | reverse complement strand
CTGTATACCTGAGTTGTGCTGGCCTAGCACAAGTCAGCACAACTTTCAAATTTATATAATTTATTGGCTATACATTGGCTAACATTGGATAAACAACGGTTATGTCGGGAGGGCATTGATCAATATTTTTCTAATATAACGCCAATATTGGTCGTAAAATAAATGTAAATATACTACTAATGTTGCACCTAGATGATTATTTAATATTGGATTAATATTGAAATTGTATTGGCCAAGATTGCCCAGTAAAATTGTAATATTGAATATAGAAAAAATGCTAATGTAACGCCAATGTTACGTATCAATAATTGCACGGCATTGCGTTTACATTGATAGTACACTGGCCAACATTATCGAGTTATGCCTCTCTGTTTCTGCCTACCCGAATCCCTACCTACTTACCCGTATTCCGCTGTAGAGTTCTATCCATTTTCCTATCTACCCGCGTTTCAACTGTTTATTAATAAACCTACAAGTCTTTCGTTAAAACCACGACACGATTTATAAGAGGTCCGATTTGGGCATATACGCGCGCGATTTAATAGCGATTTAACAGAAGTCTTTTTAATCTTGCACATATGCGCGAATATGTAAAGAAGATAAGAATATAACCCACCCGAATTTAGGGAAATAAGAAGAAATCAACTTATTTCGTACAACACCTTACATACTCCATCAAAGTGGCCAATATTGACCACTTACCGCAACGTTTGGCCAGGATGGACCTACCCTGATAGCACAACAAGTCTCAGTTATGTCTCAGTTATGTTGCAGTTATGTTGCAAAGACATTGAAACGTCTTTGCAACATAACTGCAACATAACTGAGACTTATGTGCTATCAAGGTACTTTTCGTCACTCCTGGCCATACATTCTGGTCATTTTGACCAGAGATCAGGAAGGAAGAAAACTTCTTCCATGGTTGGCTTAGGATCGTCACCGACAAATATTTCGTACGGTTCGAACTCTATGCGAGCGTCGATCGTATCGAAATGCACATGAAAACGTCAAAACTGAGTGAATATAAGAATAAGATAAGAAGGTGGATTATTATGTATCTCTGAGACTTAGAAGAATAGCCACGGAAGAAATGAAAATTGGTGATATTGAACCTCTTCTTTTATATGAGTCGTCTATACTTCGTAAAGCAAAACAAAAATATCACGGCAAAATTTTCGATGTTGGTCCAAGAGATAGCAAAGATCCCATTTATACTATAAGAGAAATGAAGTACGTACGTACTGCGGAAGTATATTTCATATATGAAATTACTTTAGATAAAGTTTATGTGCATTACAGAAGTCCAACGCAAATGCATGTATACAGGGAATATTGTCGTAAAAATACATATAGAAGAATTGCTATGGACGCAACTGGAAGTTTTGTCTCAAAAATTCAAATTCCGAATGGATTACAGAGTGGCCAATATTTTTATATGCCACAGTTATAAACATTGAAGGAGTCATAATACCAGTTAATGAAATGATTTCTGAGAAACATAATACTAATTCAATTGAATATTGGATTAAAGAATGGTTACGTATGGGTGCAACTAAACCGGAAGAAGCAATTTCTGATTATTCGAAAGCTTTTTTAGGTGCAATGACATCATCTTTTAATCGAATAACTATTAAAGAGTATGTGTCATCATGCTTTTCTGCCATTAATGACCACAATACCAAAATCTTTAGAAGTAATCGACCAGCAGATATATATATATATATATATATAATATATATATATAAGAGTTGATGTTGCTCATCTAATAAAGCTCGTTTGTCGTTAGAAATACTTCGATAAAAAATATGCTGACATTCAAACATTTTTTGGAAGACGTATTGCACTTATGATAAGTTGTCAATCATTCCAAAAATTTGAATCAATTTTATCGCTTATATCAACTGTCAGTATTCAGCAATATGAAGGACATTATAATACAGGATTGCCTTCTCCAGCAGAGAAAGCTAAAAAAGAATTAGAAAATCATATCGCAACGGAAATTGACCTTACAAGTCTTAATATTGACCATATAGAAGTCATATACATCACTGACAGAACAGAAGAAAATTATATTATAATAGACATAAAAGATCAAGAAGATAATTACAGTGACGAAATTCATCATTGGATTGAGAAATTAAAAACGCTAGCAGAAATAAATAGCGATAAAAAAGCTTCTCGTTTAAATGCTTATTATTTACCAGAATTTTATAAACAAATAACAAGATTATGTTTAGAATTCCCATTA
>NW_011966915.1:9717-14442 GCF_000949405.1 Vollenhovia emeryi | reverse complement strand
AGGCCAATAACATGAACACTAATACGGACAATAATATTAATAAGGAAATTGATAGAAACGAAGATATGCATCAATTTGAAGCTGGATGAATAAAGGTAATACAGAAACACATTCATTATAACAAGAAGAAGAAACCAACGAAGATAACAAAATAATAAAAAATAACAAACTAAAACGTGCAAAATCACCTAACAGTCTCACGAGAAGTAAATCCAAATATTTTAAGCCGTATCCGGAAATAAAACATCTTAAAAATAATAAATTTAAAGATTAACAAAGAAATTTTTTCTCCGAAATGGTTTATTCTTACAACCGATGAAAATTAATGGAACTGTATATGAAATTCGGAATACATGTCCTTTTGATTCGATTGCTCAAATTATTACACTTTTTGCTTTAGAAGATGAAAATTATTTTAATTATATGAGTAATTCAAATAAAATTCTAAAATTTTGCTAATTAATTTTAAATATCGGTGTAAATACCAAAGTTTATAAGGAGAGAATAGCGTTGTTATTAGATAATAATAAATCGAATTTATCAACAATAAACACTGTACATATCATAGACGCAATGTACATATCATAGACGCATATAATAACATTGCTATAATGTGGACAAATCTTACTAAAGATCAACCATGTATCAACAAAATATCTAAATGTTCTTCACGTGAATGTCAAGAAAAGATACATAATATATCAGTACTTGGTGTTGATCATCAATTAATTCAAGAAAAGGGATTAATGTGTTTAGAAGAAGCACTTTATTACAATTAATTTCTAGATAAAGAATGTCAAATACCAACAATCTGAATGTCCTGGACGTCGTATTGAATATGTTCAAGTTAATTTGCATTTATATTGAACTTGATATTCGGGTATCTGTAGATGCTAAGACAGGCATGAGTTGCAAACTGAAAGATTTTCCTGTAACTATAAATATATTAAATCAGGAATATAGGTATAATAAACTTTTTAATTGTTATTTCAAAATTACATTTTAATTGTAATAATATGCCTGCAATAGCACATTGTTATATGAAATACTATACTTTCATGAATGTCATTCCACAGGAAGAAATTAGGGCTTGCATTAACATGAGGAATCGGCTGCAAGCAGTAATTCAACAATGCCCCACACAGCACATGATATCATTCGAATATTCTGTACTCATACTGAATGTTCTGGGATAATACGTACAGGATAAACTGAGAACATTCGTATAATATCTTAGTAGTACGTTATTTCTCGTATGTGCATGGGATATACGCGGAATATAGATAGACATGTACGTGCCTGATCCGGTACGCCTGATTCCCTCCTGAATAGATAGCACTAGTACCACATACTACCGCGACGTGGCGACCGCGCGTTAGTCTTTCTCGTAAGTAAAAATCGTCCCGTATTAGTATAAAAGGCGAGTCGATACGATGCGAGAGCGAGTTGTCTGGATCATGGCTAAACCTCAATAACCTAAATATACTTTTAATGACTATGTAATTTAACACAATTTAACAGTTAGTTTAACAAATTGAATTTTTTAATAGGAAGCCTATTGATGTCCCACTCCCTATTAGAAACTGTAAGGGCAACAAAGGGCAAGTCATGAGATCTTGATAAAGAAAACCTGATCAGGCAATTTTAATTCTCGATGTTACATTTACTGTCAGGGCCCTGTCAGGGCTGCCTGATGAGTGCCTGACCAGGCATTAAGGCATCTTTATTAGGCCCCTATCAGGATCCTACTAAAATTTCTGCTCGGGTATATACCTACGATATACGATACATATTACAAATAACATTCTGTTGATATTCTGGTATATCAACAGAATATCCTCAGTATATACCATTGGTATATTTTCAGCACATACTATGTATGAGAAAAAGCGGACATTAGTGCATTCTCAGTACGTACTCAGTACATCATAGAACATATTCGAAAGCTATGAGAATATACGTAATGTACTGTTGAGATATTCTCAGAACTTTCTCAGTATCTACATGTGCTGTGTGGGGCGGAGGAAACACGCGTTTTTCAAATTTAAACACACACACACACAAGTGAGAGGCAAGGGTTTAATCAAGCACCCCAAAAATGAGTCATTCTACACACACACATACACACACACACAAACGGCTCTTTTCAGGGCCATATAATGTGCAAAATCCGACCGGCATCTGGTATATGCCAATAATGCAAGGGTTACTTTAAAGTACTGTATCCTTGCGAAAAAAATGGCAGCGACTTCTTTTTTTTTAATTGAAGAGGAAGGTACGTACTTTATGTTCCTGTAAACAGTATCCCCGAAAAAAAATGTAGCAAGTCCATGCACTCCGTCAAACTTTGCAATTTTCAATAGAACAAACATGCCCTCACATTTAAGGTGTTACAGTGGTAGGGATGCATCACACCTAAAAAAGAACTATTATCCCACACAGCACATGTAGATACTGAGAAAGTTCTGAGAATATCTCAACAGTACATTACGTATATTCTCATAGTTTTCGAATATGTTCTATGATGTACTGAGTATACGTACTGAGAATGCACTAATGTCCGCTTTTTCTCATACATAGTATGTGCTGAAAATATACCAATGGTATATACTGAGGATATTCTGTTGATATACCAGAATATCAACAGAATGTTATTTGTAATATGTATCGTATATCGTAGGTATATACCCGAGCAGAAATTTTAGTAGGATCCTGATAGGGGCCTAATAAAGATGCCTTAATGCCTGGTCAGGCACTCATCAGGCAGCCCTGACAGTAAATGTAACGTCGAGAATTAAAATTGCCTGATCAGGTTTTCTTTATCAAGACCTCATGATTGCCCTTTGTTGCGCCTTACAGTTTCTAATAGGGAGTGGGACATCAATAGGCTTCCTATTAAAAAATTCAATTTGTTAAACTAACTGTTAAATTGTGTTAAATTACATGGTGTCATTAAAAGTATATTTAGGTTATTGAGGTTTAGCCATGATCCAGACAACTCGCTCTCGCATCGTATCGGCTCGCCTTTTATACTAATACGGGACGATTTTTACTTACGAGAAAGACTAACGCGCGGTCGCCACGTCGCGGTAATATGTGGTACTAGTGCTATCTATTCAGGAGGGAATCAGGCGTACCGGATCAGGCACATGTCTATATTCCGCGTATATCCCACCCATGCACATACGAGAAATAACGTACTACTAAGATATTATACAAATGTTCTCAGTTTATCCTGTATTATCCCAGAACATTCAATATGAGTACAGAATATTCGAATGATATCATGTGCTGTGTGGGATAGTATCTTAAAGTAGAGATTTCAAGCATTTATTTAAAAAAAAGAACATAATTTTATGATGATTTTTCGCGGAGTTACTGTCAGTCAAAATTGACCAATTTTTGCATAAAATTTTTCTATGCCATATTTCTTTTGAGCAGTGTATATATATGTGTTCTTCCTTCTTTCCGGAATTACACGGCAACCATCGCAGGCTGCAAGAAACGAGCCGGGCAAGCAGGTACTATATAATTGTAAAAAAGAATGTCAGGGAAGTTTGAGCAGTATAATTTTAATAATTTTTTACGTATCCGACTGTAAGACATAATAATTGGTCACATTTTGAGATGCGTTATGCAAGAATTTTGTAGCTTTATATAACCTAACCTCTCTCGATCGTTTATATGCATGCTATTGGACTGCGTATCCTGCTAGAAATAATTCTACAAAATATGTAGAAAGGAGAGAGTGCCAATGTGAGCCACAAAATGAACGGAACTCGGTTCTCACAATATAAAAGAGGTTCGTTCATTTTGTGGCTCACATTGGAACTCTCTCTTTTTTACATATTTTCTTTTTGAGAGCCTTCACAACACTGGAATATAATTCTACAAAGTTGTAGTTATTTATATTCTTTTATCCCAGGGTCTTCAAAAGGTCGCTTCACGTCCCAGTGAGAAATGATTCATCGATCGACGTCGAAATTATGTCGAATCGACGCCAATTCGACGGTGTCGATGTCGATTCGACGTCGTTTCGACGTCGATCGACGAATCATTTCTCACTGGGGTGTTGACTTGCGAAAGGGAAATAAACGGTGCGGTTATAATTACGAGATTTAAGCGGGGAGCACACACTTTTGCATAAGTACATTATAAGCATATGCATAATGAATTTGATTGATTCATTTCCTTATGCATCATTTGCATATAGACCAAACAAATTCGTTATGCATATGCTTATACACTTATGCAAAAGTATGTGCTCGCCGCTTTTGTCCGCGCGACTAGGATCGAGAGACGTACGTAGGCTGTTGAGAGACTCTGCGCCACTTATTATATGTCCACACAAGAAATATATTTACATGTATAAATACATCTAATATATACATATAAATATTGTACATATAATATATCATACACATATAAGAAATCTTGGCTTTCAGGCTTTCGCGGCTGTTGTCTTCTTTAGTCTTCATGGCTTCCGGATGGTTGCCGCGTCCGTTTGCAGTGTGGTGCCGACGTTTCGCAGGCGTTGCAGTCTGCTTCATCAGGGCTGGGAGACTCTGATACTGAGCTGCCTCGCGTTGCGCTAGTCCTTTTATACTCGTTCTTCGGGGGGGGGGGGAAAGGGGGGGGCTAGTCAGGGGAGGGGTGGTCAGAGGGAGGGGGTCAGCCGTATGCCGGCTGACAGTTTTTTAAAAAACCCGGGAGAGCGGTGTGCCA
>NW_011966915.1:3811-9201 GCF_000949405.1 Vollenhovia emeryi | reverse complement strand
ACTTTGCCGCAGGAGCATGGGACCTTGTAAACCCCTGGGGTTTACATATAAGTGTTGAATGGTTGTGGTCTTGATAACGAATAAAAACGAGTTAACACAAATACGAATTTATTGCGAGATAGATACGGTATACACGTGTGCTCTTCACGACGGCTCAAGCACGAGTGAGCATGCTTTGGGCGGAAGGATATCGACGTTTGCTATTCGCGCATGATCGATAGGACGATCTAGAATGATCTGGATTATTCGGGAACAGTCGATAGTCGACGTCACATCCGTAAATTCAAGACAAGGGCATTCCTTGTTTTCGCTTCTCTCTCTCTTTTCTTTGTTGCACATGTCTATCGTATCATACTGGCTACATTCTACCTTGAAGCACGAATAAACGTATTTATTCAACATTCCCCTCGTTTATGTGCTTCAGGTCGCTTGTACATAGTTTTGATTTGAGATTACAAAAACGATTTCTTGGCAGAGCTTTTGTGAACAGATCTGCCAATTGGTTTTCAGTACATATGAACTTAATATCTATAATTTGGTCTTCGACCTTTTCTCTAACGAAATGAAACTTAATATCTATATGCTTGGTGCGTTTATGAAATTCAGGGTTTTTTATTAACTTGATACTGCTTTGATTGTCAATGTAAAGTTTTGTAGGAGAGGATAAATCACAATCTAAATCACTTAATAATTGACGAAGCCATATACTGCTTCTTTTGCTGCAGTTGCAGCTGCAACATATTCCGCCTCTGTAGTGCTGAGTGTAACTAACTTTTGTCTTTGTGAAGACCATGTGACTGGCATATTACCTATCTTAAAAATGTATCCCGATGTTGATCTACGTGTATCGACATCTCCAGCGAAATCGGCATCAGAATAACCAATTAGCAATTCATTATTACCCTGACTTTCATAAAGCAAACCGAATTTAATAGTACCGAGCAAATATTAAAAAATTCTCTTAACAGCTAACCAATGACTACGCTTGTGCTTGTTCATATAACGACTAACAACATTTACCGCGTACGCAATATCTGGTCGCGAAACTGACGCAAGGAACATGAGAGATCCTACTGCTTCTCTATACGGTACATTGACCATTTCTTGATCATCCAGGTTGATCTCTGTTTGGATTGCATGAGGATCCGCGGGGACACCCACCGCGTTTGCCTCAGTCATCCCGAATCTTTTGATTATTTGTGACGTATATGAAGTTTGATTAATAAACAAACGTTTGTTCGCCTGATCGCGCACGATTTGCATGCCTACGAACGAATTGACGTTACTTACAGTTAAATCAAACGTTTTTCTTAATTTTTTCAAAACTGACTTGATTGTATTCTTAGAACTACTTACAATTAATCCGTCATCGACGAATAACGCAAGGAATACGACAACTTTATTTACAACAGCGCGGTATATACACTTATCAGCTTTACTTTCTTTAAAGTTATGATTACTCAAGAATATGTGAAATTTCTGATTCCAACAGCGCGAAGCCTGCTTGAGTCCATACAAGGATTTGTTTAACTTACTAACCGTCGTGTCCGGAGTATCGGATTCCTTTAGCCCCTCGGGTACCTTCATGTACACAGTTTCTTCCAGCTCTCCATACAAAAAGGCAGTCCTCACGTCAAATTGAATTATTTCCAAGTTTCTGTGTGTTGCCAAGGCCAGCAACACCCGCAAGGAATCGTAACGTGCCACTGCAATGGTGAGAACGTTTCTCCGAAGTCTATCCCGAACTGTTGTTGAAAGCCACGTGCACACAGTCTAGCCTTATACCTCGTGACTTTGCCTTCTGAATCTTGAAGAACTTTAAAGACCCATCTCGAATCGATGACTTTCTGTTTCTCTGGTCTTGAAACTAGAGTCCACGTTGCGTTTTGTTTATGAGCCTCCAGCTCGTCCTTGATGGCCTGTTTCCATTTATCTGAATCTTTCCCTGTGACAGCTTCCTGGAATGTATTAGGTGTTATATGTTGTACAAAGTTCGATTCATACCTTAACGGAGGACGAATTGAAGCTCTGTTCCGAAGCGATCTCGACGGAGTCGGAGGAACATTTCCTTCTAACACTTCAGAGTCTTCCATCTCGGTTTCGGATTCATTTGAGCTTATTTCCAAGACTTCTCCTCCAGCTTCTGCCTCGTCTTCGTCCGTCTCCTTATCATCTGCACATATTCCAGGATAGGTGTTAGACTCTTTGGTTTCCACTTGATTCTTGCCCTCGTTGAAAACGACATCTCTGGATACTGTTATCTTATTTGTTTGAGGATCCCACAGTCTGTAGTTTGAAGATTCCGCTTGATAGCCTACTAGCGTTAGTTTCTTCGACTTCCTGTCCATTTTGTGTCGAAACTGTTTGCTGATATGAGCGTATGCCTCCGAGCCGAAAATCCTGACGTGTGATAGATCCGGTTTCTTGTTGTGCCAGGCTTCGTAGGGGGTTACTTCCTTTCCTTCTTTAATCAGTGTCCGGTTCAGGATATATGCCGCTGTATTAACTGCCTCCGCCCATAGCTTGGTTGGCAATTTCCTGGCTTGTATCATTGAACGGGCACTCTCGACGATTGTACGATTTTCGCGTTCCGCTTTCCCGTTTTGTTCGGGAGTGTATGGTGCTGTGCTTTCCATAACAATTCCATTTTTCTTCATGTAACTTTCCGTTTGATAGTTAGCATATTCTCTTCCATTGTCCGCCCTTATAATCTTTATGCTGCGTCCAAACTTGGTCCTCACTTTCTCGTTGAACTCCACCAGTTTTTCCAGTACGTCTGACTTGTGCTTGATGAAGTAGATCACCCTGTAGTCCGTGGCTTCATCGATGAATAGCAGATAAAATCTGGCTCTTCCAATGGATGGTTCGGAAAACGGTCCACATACGTCCGTGTGAATTAATTCACCGGGCATTCGACTAGTTTTATCACTTCTCTTGTCAAATTTTAACTTGTGGGCTTTTCCAAATTGACAAGATTCACAGAAGAAGTCCTTGTTGCTGGTTATCTTGACACCTTGCACTATTCCACTTGCGCGCTTCAACTGTTTCACATTTATATGTCCCAATCGCTCGTGCCAAGTTTGTAATGTGGTGGCAGTCAAGTTTGCCTCGTTCTCAATGTCTTTGTCGCTTGTGCTCACCTTGAAAAGGAGTCTGTAAATGTCATTTGCTTGTTTATAACCGATTGCTTGAATTTTATTGTCTTTCTTGAGTACGACACTGTGCTCGTTGAAAATTATCCGGAAACCTTTCTTCGCGCACGCACCCACTGAGAACAAGTTCTTTTGAATTTGAGGTACATACATGTATAAAACATCCTCGATTCTTGATTCTTGCCATTGTCCGTCAACAAGTTTATTAATAATCACAGTACCTCTACCGTTCACTTTGCACTGCTTGCCGTCACCTAACGACACCGCTTCACCGTTCACTGTCTTGAAGTTTGTGAGCCACTCTCTTCGGTATGTTATGTGGCAAGATGCACCACTATCTGTGATCCAAATATCTTTCATGTCCAGGGACATCATTTCTTCGATCTGACCACTTTCAATTGTTTTCGACAACGTTGCTGTGAACGCGCAGTTATCGTCACTTCTCTTTCTGGATCCGCACTGTTTGTCCTTCTTCTTCTTATAGCAGTCTCGCGCGAAATGTCCTCTTTTTCTACAATAATAGCATTCCACAGACGATTTCGTACTCCGTTCGTTTCTCTTCTTTCCTTTTTCGTCTTGCTCGACACGTGCAGTACTATTTTTCTTTCCGTTCACATTTAGTGCCGCAAGGGCACTTGTGGCATTATCTTCTTCTGACATTCGACTTTCTTCTTTAATTAGTCTTTCTAGTAGTACTCCGACCTTTTGTTCGGCTACCGGCACGCTGTCCCACGCCGTAGCCAGTATGCTGTATTTCGGAGGTAATGACCCTAATATTTTTGCCATTACGTCGATCTCGTTCATTTCATGTCCGGCATCCTTGAGTTGACTAGCTAGTTTTTGCACACTCGTCACATGTTGTATCACCGAGTCTCCCGATTTCATGCGGTATTCGTGGTATCTCTGGAGCAGCAGCAATTTGCTCGAAGCTGATCTCTGTTCGTAGATACTGACCAAGGTTGTCCACATGTCTTTCGCCGTTGCATATGTTGTCAGTCCTCTCAACTGCTCTCTTTCCAGCGATAATGCGATCAGACTCATGGCCTTGGCGTTATCCTTTATCCACGCTTTGACCGCTGCGGTAGCTTCGTCTCCCGCCGGTCTCCCCCTCGTGCCTTCTACTACATCGTCCAGGCCGTGAGCGATGAGTAGCTGTTTGATCTCAAACTTCCACGTTTGAAAATCCGAGCCGTCGAATTTCGTGATCCCTTTTCCAAGGATTTCCAATGCCATCGCACTTACTCACACGTGTTTCGTCACAGGAGATGAGAGTCCGTAATTTTTCGCGAACACGTATTTTGTCTATCGTTATCAACGCGCACTATAATAGTGTTCTGGGCCCATAACCTGTTGAATGGTTGTGGTCTTGATAACGAATAAAAACGAGTTAACACAAATACGAATTTATTGCGAGATAGATACGGTATACACGTGTGCTCTTCACGACGGCTCAAGCACGAGTGAGCATGCTTTGGGCGGAAGGATATCGACGTTTGCTATTCGCGCATGATCGATAGGACGATCTAGAATGATCTGGATTATTCGGGAACAGTCGATAGTCGACGTCACATCCGTAAATTCAAGACAAGGGCATTCCTTGTTTTCGCTTCTCTCTCTCTTTTCTTTGTTGCACATGTCTATCGTATCATACTGGCTACATTCTACCTTGAAGCACGAATAAACGTATTTATTCAACAATAAGAAATATATATATACATGTATAAATACACATATACATATAATAAAATGTTAATTTTTAAATTATTTTTTAAATTTTATTTACACCTTATAAATACAAAGATAAAAACAAAAAAATATCCATAATGCAATTGTAAAAGACGACTAAAAGATGCCTAATATCAGACGTCTTTTAGCCATCTTTCAGTCTCGGCTATAAGTCGACATTTAGTGGGACATAAGACGTCTTTTAGTCATTTTTTTGTCGACTATTGGCTTTACCTAAAAGACATCCATGACGAAAATCTTTTAGTCGTCTTTTAGACGTCTTTGTGCTATCTGGGTAGTTATACTGTGGCGTTCGGACCGGTTGGGTTAAGTGGGGGGACTGTTAGCAGTGTTAGCTTCACACCGCACCCAAGCAGTGATGCCAGCCGGGAACGTTTACCCGTATGCTGCAGCGATGGTGGGGGTTGGAGAGGGGATAGTCCGTCTGCGCGCGCACGCTCGCACACAAGCAACACGTCGTAGCCAAGCGTCGAGCGCACACGTTTTTACGAC
>NW_011966915.1:0-2166 GCF_000949405.1 Vollenhovia emeryi | reverse complement strand
GAGGGGATAGTCCGTCTGCGCGCGCACGCTCGCACACAAGCAACACGTCGTAGCCAAGCGTCGAGCGCACACGTTTTTACGACGTGTTGCTTGTGTGCGAGCGTGCGCGCGCAGGCGGACTATCCCCTCTCCAACCCCCACCATCGCTGCAGCATACGGGTAAACGTTCCCGGCTGGCATCACTGCACCCAAGTTCACTCTGCTCGGAGCTCTAGGAGCGTCAGGATCGCTGTTTCCGTGAACCGCCTTTTGTGCCTCTGTCGCGACGCGCAATGCAGAAAAATATCGAACAACGTTACGCGATCAAGTTTTGTGTTAAACTGAACAAAAGTCTCGCCGACACCCACCAAATGATTCAGAAAGCCTACGGGGACTCTGCTCTCTCCTATTCTCAAGTTTCCAGGTGGTTGAAATTGTTTAAAAATGGCCGGAAAGAGGTGGAGGACGATCGCCGCTCCGGAGCGCCGATAACCGTCAAAACTGACAAAAATGTTTCTCGAATTCAGGAGTGTTTAAATACCGATCGTCGAATGAGTATTCGGATGATAGCAGAGACTCTCAGTATTCCGAAAACCACTGTGCACGACATTGTTACCAACAATTTGCACATGCGGGAAGTGTGTGGCAAGTTGGTCCCCAAATTGTTGACTGACGACCACAAGAACAACCGAATGATGGTCGCGAGAGAACTTTTGGAATGTGTGCAAAACAAACCTGATTTTTTGGATAATGTCATTACCAGCGACGAAACATGGGTCTTCGAGTACGATCCGGAGACGAAGCGCTAAAGTTCCGAATGGCACACCTTAGAGTTCCCTCGTCCCAAGAAGGCAAAAATGAGCATGTCGAAAGTGAAAACCATGCTCGTTGTCTTCTTCGACGCCAAGGGTGTGGTCTACAAAGAATTCGTACCCCAAGGACAGAAAGTCAACGCTATCTACTACGAGAAAGTGCTTGGCAGATTAAGAAACAGAGTCCTTCGCATCCGAAAGGAGATCGCCGCTACCTGGCAGCTGCACCACGACAATACTCCCAGCCATACCGCTTTGCGCGTCCAGGAGTTTCTGGCCAAGCACAGCTTGGTAACGTTGCCCCAGCCCCCCTACAGTCCTGACCTGGCTCCGGCAGACTTCTTTTTGTTCCCAAGGATCAAGACTGCCCTGAAAGGAATCCGTTTTGATACCATAGAAGCGATCCAAACCGCCGTGACGAAGGCTCTAAACGAGATTCCCGTTGACGCCTTCCAGAATGCGTACCGTACATGGAAAAGTCATTGGCAAAAATGTGTGGATGCCCAAGGGGAGTACTTCGACGAATTTTAAACGTTTGTAATGATATCTTTAATAAATTTTTTTATAAAAAATGAATTGCATTACTTACCGGACAGACCATGTATATTTTATAATTAAAAAGTATATTTTTCTATCATAATTTAAATTTACTGATATTGTACTTTCAATAATAAATATAATTCTATTCCAAATAAATTAGCGAGAATAATAAAGTTTTCAAGATATGCCTATATAAATTTCGAAACTTTTTTTCACATTCATTCCTTATACTTTAATTATTGTTTGCTCTATATTAAAATTTTAGATTGGTCGGAGTAATAGCATATACTACCAATCATTACATTGGATATGCTAAAAGAATACATGGCTCGTGGAGCAAATATAATGATCTGACAAATTCAGTGCAATATTATACAGTAGAAGACACAATAGAACTACATGGAACAATATACATAAGTTTACAAGCATAAATACATGTACTTATATCAACATGTGCATGTAAAAATATCACGAGACACGGTAGTGTCTCGCGCCAAGTGTAAGCGTAGCTAGTACACGCGTGCGAGACCGACCGTGTAAGTTTACGCGAGTACACGAGTTGACGGGCCCTCAGATTTTCGGATCTCAACAACGGCTGATCCGACGAAATTGAGACTGCGCTTAATCGATAGCTTGGGTACGATTTGCATAAAAGTGTTTTTACTTTTCTCCTACGTGCTCCAGGAGTGGAGGTATTGCAATGCAAAAGTCAGATTTATTAAATTTTGGATTAAGAAACGTCTTTGTCGTCGTCTTGGTCGTCGTCTTCGTCCCGGTCGTCGTCGTCGTCGTCGTCGTCGACCAGACCAGCATTTTCACTTGACTTTTCACTTGA
>NW_011966914.1:48298-53651 GCF_000949405.1 Vollenhovia emeryi | reverse complement strand
AAAAGTCCCGGAACGGTTGAATATCCCGAGAAATTGTGGGTGGATCGGAAAACGGAAAAATACGTATTTCCTATTTTTGAAAGAGCTATCGAATGATACCAAAATTGACCCCCCACCCCCACCCCTGTGGGTGGGGCGGGGGACAACTTTAAAATCTAAAATGGGAACCCCAACTTTTTATAACAGATTCGCATTCCACGTTAAAAAGTACGTAAGTTTTGTCTGAAACATTTTTTTATTTGCCTAATACTTTTTGAGATGTTCAAGAGAAAATTTATAACTTTTTCAATGTTTAGCTTATGATATTTCGACAACTGTTTGTCAGAGGGAAAAGTAGTACAGGACTTTTTTACTTGATTTGGTCTCAGGAATATGCTGTCGCAATAGTGCTCTAATTATTGAAAATTTTTATGTATGTAAATTTGGTAGATGGTACAATACACAAAAATTTTCCATAATTGGAGCACTATTGCAACAGCATATTTCTGAGATCAAATCAGGTAAAAAAGTCCTGTACTACTTTTCCCTCTGACAAATAGTTAGCGAGATATCATAAGCTAAACATTGAAAAAGTTATAAATTTTCTCTTGAATATCTCAAAAAGTATTAGGCAAATCAAAAAATGTTTCATACAAAACTTACGTACTTTTTAACGTGGAATGCGAATCTGTTATAAAAAGTGGGGGTTCCCATTTTAGATTTTAAAGTTGTCTCCCGCCCCACCCACAGGGGTGGGGGTGGGGGTCAATTTTGGTATCATTCGATAGCTCTTTCAAAAATAGGAAATACGTATTTTTCCGTTTTCCGATCCACCCACAATTTCTCGGGATATTCAACCGTTCCGGGACTTTTAGACCACCCTGTATATGTACACTATAGGACCGGTATTCATAGTCAGATCTTATACTCGAGACCATCGTGATATTATCTAAAGATGCTGTATGGAACATTTCAGTGGCTACGGAGTATCTAAAGATGATCTTAAAACAGTCTTGAATATAAAATCTAACTATGAATTCTGGTCCTAGTGTACATACGAATGTTCATATATATGTACACGGAAAAAAATGATGTTTCAGTAAGATCACTGTAATCAAAACTACAAAATTCGTGATATCACCTTAAAAAATAAAAACCTTTTTTAATGAAAAAAGGTTTAAAAAGACGCCAAGTATAAGCGTCATTCAATCAAGAATTATACGTGTATAATTTAATTATTTGGATATCTCTTATTTTTAAAAAATGTTTATTTTCTCTCCTCCCCCTCCAAAGAATCTTCTCTACAAAAGTAATGATATTATCAAATGGCGCCAACTAAACTGAATATTTATACAAACTAGGTACTTTATTATTTTTTATATTTAAATGATGTAGCCAAACAATCGAGCATGAAATTTTATCGGAAGAAATAAAGGAAATAGTAATATTAACGAGATAAATTTTTAATACTTATTCCATAAAAATTTTATGTAAATAAACATTTTATTAAAAGATCGCCTTTTCCAATTTAATTGTGGGATACATATCGATCCTGATTCATGACATCATTGTTTATTAAAAAAACTTGGCGCTGCTAAACCAAATGTTAATTGCGCTCTTCCTCTTTCCTTACAAAAGTGTTAAACTCTTTCTTTCTTTTGTGCATACGTGTGCGTATACACGTGCACGTGTGGGTTATGAAATAGGGATTAGAGTTAATTGTAAGTTTAGATTGTATATTTCAGCGGTTTAGCAGCGCCAAGTTTTTTTAATAAACAATGATGTCATGAATCAGGATCGATATGTATCCTACAATTAAATTATAAAAGGCGATTTTTTAATAAAATATTTATTTGTATTAAATTTATTTACATTAAATTTTTATGGAATAAGTATTAAGAATTTGTCTCATTAATATTATTATTTCCTTTATTTCTTCCAATAAAATGTTATGCTTGATATTGTTTGGATATAACATTCTAATATAAAAAATAATAAAGTACATACCTACACAGAGAGAAAAAAATAGTTGCAGTTACCATAATCTCACTATAATTTATAGTCTCTCATTTTTGGACCCAACCATATTTTTATAATTCTTCCAACTACGTAAGTTATGGTTGACCTAACAATGTATTATAGTTCTCACAGACACAATATTGGTCCGTGCAACTTATGATATGGTTGTCATAAACCAAAACGAGCTTTTAATTTGGTAAGGTGTACTATAAATATTGCAATAACAACCACAAGTAAAATTTCAAATAACTATATGTAATAGTAATAATCGTATTTATATTGAAAGTAATATTCCCTGCTTTTTATTATATATACAATACATTGCGTTCACTACGTTCATTGATTAAATCACTTTGCACTCATAAAGAATAGTACAAGATAGCATCTTTTAAAGAAAAGATAAGTAATCTTATACGAATGCGTAAACGTATCCGTATTTATAACACCCTAAGCCGGTTTCTACTTACGAGAAAGTCGTTGTACCGCGCGTCCCTCTAGTGAAGACATTCCGAACCACTTCACTTTTGTTTACCATGCGAATAGTAAATGTATGATATAAATGTATTTAAATTTACTATTATTGTACATACTTGCACCTACTATATAAAACTAATTAATTTAGTTACTATTCACCATCTTAATATTTTACCAGAATAATGGTTAAAAGCTTCATAAATAATAGTAAAATTTTTATGCTGGTTGGCATCACTATGACTATGTGGTTGTTATTACTAATATTATAGTGATAATTACTATAAAAATGATATTCCTGATTATAATTATTTTACTATGCAATTATAGTCGCAAATACTACGTACTTTTCTCTCTGTGTAGTTCGTATAAATATTCAGTTTAGATGGGGCCATTTGATGATATCATTACTTTTGTAGAGAAGATACTTTGGAGGGGAAGGGGAAAAAATAAAAAAAAATTTTTAATATTGAATATTAACAAGAGAAAGGGCAAATCTTCTCAGCGCTGTAAGGGAGTTATAGCTTCGCTGTTTTTGAAGAATCCCCGACTGAAAAGGACAACTCTTTTTGCATCCTCTTATTGTATGTTCAGTAAAACTGATTGTTTCTTATATTGTAAAAAAAGAGAGGCAAAGATTGTTTTTCTTCGATCAAAGCTTCTTGTCGGAGATGTCAATCAGACGCGTTTGCGGTGCCTCGTCGATCAAATCGAAGTCTGCATTCGGACTGATGTGGGTTTCGAGCTCATTTAGATTAGATGGCCGTGTAGATAAGGAGAAATCCTTTAAAATTGAATTTCGCGAGCATAGAAACAACTCGCCGCGACGCGTCGCGCCGCGCCGGTGGGATTCGCGCCACGATGGAAACCCGACCATCCATTTGTGGTGGGTTCTACCGAGCGAAAATCGATATCAGACGCAACTTTCACCCTTCCCCGGTTCCCTCAACCCTCCCGCGCTTGCAACTGCCGCGTGGAAGCTACCCTCCGACACATTCTATAAATACGCACTCGCGTGTCGCCACGAAAAAACGCTCTCCCCCTCTCTCTCTCCTCCCCCCTCCTCCCTCTCTTTACCTAATGTCGAGTTCAGAATCTCATTTCGCAAGGCTTTTTCGAAGGCGACATTAAAGTCATTGCCACGCATGCTAATTTACAACTTCCGTCAAGGTAATGACAAAATCTGCATAAGTTTTCGCGTCACTACCACGAGCGATTATGTATATCCATTCAGAGCTGTCATCAGGTTTAAATCAATCGCAATTACATTTACATAAAAATCATCTACCTCTTGTCAATTATTACACAATATTTTAATGTACAATTTCGATATGTCACATGTTGTTCACTATATTGTACATAACAACCAAATGTTAATTCTATTTACTAGGTTGCGCAACTAAGTTTCAACTAAGATCAAAGGGTTTTTTGATCAATAAAAAATGGGAAATTTCAAGAAAAATACAAAACAGGGTTTATTCGAAGTATCGTCCCTCGCTAGCTACACATTTTTGCCATCTCTCTGGCAATACATGAATACCGCGACGATAAAACGACACGTCTTTAGACCGAAACCATTCATCCAACCAATTTTGCACTTCTTCAAAATTGGCTAAGTGTAGCCCAGCCAAGGCATGCGCCATCGACTGGAACAAGTGATAATCGGAAGGGGCCAGGTCTGGCGAATACGGTGGGTGCGGTAGCAGATCTCATTTTAGCGTTTTGATGGTGTCCTGGACGATGGAAGTGCGATGGCGCGGAACGTTGTTGTGCTGCAATATCACTCATTCGTGTCTCGTGTCCCATTCTGGCCGTTTTTCCAGCAATGCATGGTTCAAATTGATCAGTTGTTGTCGGTAGCGATGCCCATTGACAGTTTCGCCCGGTTTCAGCAGCTCATAGTACACGATTCCTTTTTGGTCCCACCAAACGCAGAGCATTGCCTTCTTTCCGAAGCGATTTGGCCGTGTCGTCGATGTTGATGCTTCGCCAGGTGAAAGCCACAATTTTTTGCATTTGAGATTCTCGATATATCCACTTCTCATCGCCAGTAACAATTCGATGCAGGAAACTTTCTTTTATGCTGCAAAAGGAAAATTTCGGAAGTGGCTCTTCGATTTTCCATCTGTCTCTCAGTCAATTCATGCGGCACCCATTTTCCTTCCTTTTGAATTTTTCCCATGGCATATAAATGTTTGGAAATACCTTGGCGACTCATGTTTAATGCCTCCGCAAGTTGATCTTGTGTTTGCGTATCATCTTCATCCAATAACGCTTGCAGATCGACGTCCTCAATTGTTTTTGGTCTTCAGTAGCGCTCCTTGTCCTCAATGTCGAAATCGCCACTTCTGAAGCGTTTAAACCAATCTTCACAGGTAGTTTTCGATGGTGCATGTTCGCCGTAGGCCTCCACAAGCAAACGACGTGCTTCAGCTGCATTTTTTTTCAAGTTAAAGCAGAAAAGCAAAGCTTCCCGCAAATGCTGTTTATTTGGCACAAAACTCGACATCTTCGTTGTTAGAAAAAATATTTTTGCGTTGCGATGTGTTGGTATTACGACTTATTATTGTTAACAGACGTCTAAGCTATTAAAAAAGCACAACTTCAGACATGTATGTCGACCTTAGAACATATATACCTGGAAGGGGAATGCCTTTGTTTCCCAGCTGCCGAAACTGTCCAAAACATGAGATAGAGAATATATCTCCTTCCTTGTTCTCGAGATGGGCAAAGGTAAATCTGCGCATGTACAGTTCGGACTGCGCCGATGACACTGCGCATAAACCTTTTTTCCCCAAAAGGTTTATGCGTAGTGTCATCGGCGCAGTCCGAACTGTACATGCGCAGATTTACCTTTGCCCATCTCGAGAACAAGGAAGGAGAT
>NW_011966914.1:44258-48198 GCF_000949405.1 Vollenhovia emeryi | reverse complement strand
GAGATGGGCAAAGGTAAATCTGCGCATGTACAGTTCGGACTGTGCCGATGACACTGCGCATAAACCTTTTTTCCCCAAAAGGTTTATGCGTAGTGTCATCGGCGCAGTCCGAACTGTACATGCGCAGATTTACCTTTGCCCATCTCGAGAACAAGGAAGGAGATATATTCTCTATCTCATGTTTTGGACAGATCTGGCATCACTATTCCCCTTCCAGGTATATATGTTCTAAGATGTCGACTACATGTGTCGTTAGTGCCACCTATGTGTGAAACCCGGAAACTTAGTTGCGCACCTAGTAGTACTAAATACGAGTATGTCAATTAGGCGTAAACAGAAAGCAAATATATGTACATGTAAAATTATACAAGAGTAAATGTAGTTAAACGAGAATGTCCAATTTATTTTCACACAACAATTAATTATGTTTCCTCATAAATAAATCGTTAGGAAATTCCGATTTTAACAAAATCATTATTTTTTTTCTTATCGCGTTTTATTTTATTGTGCTGATCGATAAGTATTGAAATGAGCCGAGTGCATCAAACGTTGTTCGCAATCTGATCGACCGCCTTGCAGAGCGTGGCGATTTATGCAAACGCCATTGTCTGGAACGTCGCTGTTTACACAGTGAGTGCACCGGAGACGAACGAGAAGGGAATGGGAAAAATTAATTTGACAAGATGTTGATGGGAAAAACGCGGAATTGCCCTTTGTTATGATGATGACAGAGAGGGGAAGGAGGGAAAGCGGGAATGCATTGTAATTAACATAAACAAAGCCACATATAAAGCCAACAGACTTATTACATCCAATTGTAACTCGCGCAGCGGTGACATAGAAACGCGCCACTTAAATACATTAGATCCATATGTGTCTGACGTAATTCTAATAAATCGTCGGGACAATTAACACTCTCGGGAGACACACTTCCAAGTTTACAGTGACGGAAATGTGTCGAGTGTTTTATTTAATGGATTTATTCAATTATCCGGAAAACGCAACGTCCTTGCATGCACGTTGCTTATCTGATCTTTTTACCTGTGGAAAAATCCAGGTCCCTCCCATTCAGATAATTTAATACGTTTAAAAATATCTTCACCACTGTGTAATGTGACATACCTGAGCGTGAGAATTTCGAATAACTTGATTTGTCTACTTTAAACTCTTTTCGTCAAAAAACTAGTATAACCTCGATATTTTGATATTAAAATTTTCGTCTCAAAGTATTCTCAGGAATCTGCCATTAACGAATGGTACATGAGGTCTGGGACATCTGTAAATATGAATGTAATTCGGACCGCGTAAGATTTCTTTTGTATTATTACTTAAGTATCGATCGCGCTTACGTTATTAATGAAAATATCACTAGTTATTCAATTTAGAAATTTAATTTCTCACAATTTTATCTCGCGTTATTCGTAATTACTTTATTCCGCTTATTTAAGATCGCAGCATATCCCGAATCCGGGTTATACGGTTTCATGCTCTGTTTGCGCATGTCAAACGTGTCCACTGCTATTTCTTGCGGTTTTTGCAAAAATTTACATTTACTCGGCTTCTTTTAACGTCGTACATACATACGCGGCGTACATACATCGTGCATGTGGTATATGTGAATCGATACGAACGTAAGCCTATCGTGTAACCAGCTGCAGGAGAAGGGGTTCCGGTTATTCTGGTTCTAGCCTCTAAGTTTCGACCCTCAAAAAAGCCGTTCTGTATCGGGAGGGGAAGGGGAGATGCAGAGTAGACGAAGCGGAAACGAGGGCAGGAACATAATGAACGAACGAAAGGGTAGCAGATGGCAGAAATGATCGGATTGTTCGTAATCAAGCATTTTATAATTATTAATAATAATTACACATACGACCACCTTTTTTCAAAAGTTGCTATTTTACCCGCGGTTTATAAGGCATAAAGATAAATGTAACTCTATGAGAGTGTTCTATAGTCTGTAATTTAATAAAATATAAGGACTTAATTTAATTATTATATTAAGTGAGTCAATTTCAATTAAGTATTTGTTAAATATCTCCCAGTCAGATTAACTTGTCTGCTAAATCATTAGAATGTTAGAAAAGATATAATCAGTTATTATATCTTGTAATATGCGCCTTAGGGATATAAATTCTTACTCCTACTCCGAATTCGCAATCCGATTTATTCGTTGCTACTTATAATATTAAAAAATCTCTAATTGATCGCGTTCAATCATTTGTATGGGAACAGTTGCGAGAGTACGCAGTTTTTTGTGCGAGATATGAAATTCTACACTTCTCTATCGCTCATTTACGATAAAATAAAGCTGCTATTACGCGGGATTAACGTAAACGTTCTTTCGCGGCGATAAAACGGGTGATTATGAAAATGCAAGTATTGGGTCTGTGCATAAGTCCGTGTCGATTTTGCGTTTGAAATTTACTTGATTTTCGGCACGGACTTATGCACAGACCCAATATATGTCGTGATGTATACAATTTAATTAAACGGACACGCGTTGCGTCCTATAAAACGTTCCAGGGATACATCTACCAGGGATACAGCTGCCAGGGATACAGCTCGCAAGGTAGTCGGCGGCGAATGAGTCTGCTGACCCACGTCGACTGGAATGTAATTTCAACAAAATTACGGACCGTGACGCCACGCACGTAAGAGTACAAAAGTGCATGGCATAAGTCGAAACGATAAAGCAAAGAGCTTCCGGCTCGCGCGTCAGGTGACCACGTTGAAAACGGACAAAGTGGAGGTTTCACTGCGCGTGCACCGGTTACCGTGCACGTTAATGCTAATGAATCTCGCGGAGCACTCAACGAGCGATACCACGCTCGAGTTTCCGGTGAGAGGCTTGGGATAAGACCTGCGTAAAACGGGCAATAATGAAGCCCGTTTAAAGAAATGGCACGTGCTTGCAAAGAGCAACGAAACATGAAGTCATACCGTAATTAGTTAATTAACTGATATGTGTTAGTTTCGATTAAGACCTTCAACTTTCAACATTAATATATACGATTGTATAATATAATAAAAAAGAAATTTGGATAATATTAACTCTTCACTGATAATCCATTTCGTTAATAAAGGCTTATACATATACATAAGTATACTTTACATTACGCAGTCATTATATAAGGACGTTTATAAGCTAATCGGTTTTTTCTGTATTTGCTTGAAATTTGAACCATATGCTATTAATAATGTTATCTATACGCCTGTTTCCTATCCTATTTCCTATTCCTATTCCTCCTCTTATATACAGGGTGAGGCATTTAAAACTGTTTTTCAGAATATTTGGAAAAATACAAATCGGATTTAAAAAAAGTTGCAATAAAAGTTGTTCACCTCGAAGAGGGTCATCCATTAACATAAAGCTCGACCCCCCTGCACCACCCCCGGGGGCGGGAGGGGGGTGACTTTGAAATCTTAAATAGAAACCCCTATTTTTTATTGCAGATTTGGATTCTCCGTGAAAAAATATGTAACTTTTGTATGAGACATTGTTTTCGTTTCATGATAGATGGCGCTGTAATCGGCAAAAATGAAAATGAGTTGAAAATTGTTGAAAAATGGTAATATCTAAAAAAAATACACATCAGATTAGGAAAATCAAAGTAAATGTTTTGATATTTTTGAAAATGCTATCATGTGACACCGTCTACCCTCCTGCAATGCATTCTTAGACTACTTTTAGCTTTACCCAGGAACAACGACGTGGACGTAGTAGTAATTTGTTCCCTTCGGGGTGCTTGATTACTGTGAGTCCCCTTGCCTCTCACTATCTCGGGGTGCTTGATTACTGTGAGTCCCCATCCATCGTGTTGAAACCACATATCCATTCTTGTTTGAAGTGGAACATCTTCCATTAGTATGGGTAAAACATTATCTAAAAAGTCGCTGTACATTTGACCATTCAGATTACCTTCTATGAAGTATGGACCAA
>NW_011966914.1:38241-42510 GCF_000949405.1 Vollenhovia emeryi | reverse complement strand
TAAATGTCCCAGCTAACAGACACACGTCAAAATGACGTCAAAATTTGGTCAGAGAATGACCAAAAATGACCAATATAATGACGGGAAAATGACGTACTAATAGAGAATTTTTGCAACACCGTTTTCTCAAATACGGGAAACGCTAAACTTACGTTATTGGATCAGAGACGGAACTGCGCATGCGCGTAGTTCACCGTAACGCTATTTAGATAACGTGTGACGTTATTTTCGAGCAAATAAGGTTATCAAAAATAGCGTTGACGATATGACTATCAAAAGTAAGCTTGAACGACTGCGGTTCACAAATGAAGATGACATCGTTCTGTTACGAGAGGTCATAACTCAAAACCCATATGAAGAAAAAGAAAAATAGACAATAGTTGCAAACCGCGTAAAGGTAGCAACGCAAAAAGATTTCAGTTTGCGTGCTGTCCGAGATCATGTTGAACATCTTTTTAAAAAATGGATAAAAACAAACCGTGCGAATATGAAAAAGTAAGTGTTCCAAATATTTAAGTTAATGGTCAGATTTATTATATTTTATACGTTACCGTAGTTACGCAAAAACTCTTTTTGGTTGAATACGTAAAAAGCAAAATACCGTATTAAGTCACGTGACTTTAGCGTTCACCGTATCTGAGAAGATGGTATTGCAAAAACTCTCTAATTTCACGGACCGATGACGACATTTTAAGACGTTAAAAAGACGTGACTTTATGACTATTTTGGTTCTTTCAATGATGTTTTCATGACGTTTTAATAACGTTTTAATGACTTTCAATGACGTTTTAATAGCGTTTTACTGACGTAGGATTATAAGAATAAAAACCAAAATTACATACAAAAGTAAGTATGGAATATTTCTATTTTTTAAAATACATTGTATATTTTTATAATTTAATTTTTACATAATTAATTAAACTTATTAATTAATCAAACTATGAATTATCGGAAACGATATAAAAGAATTATTATTATCTACAGGATAAACAATGCATTTGCTAAAAAAATGATTAACTGACCAAAGTTTAAGTCTTGACAAAGTTTTAGTAACAAAAATTTTTAATTCGGATGATTTACATGAATAAGAATACAAATCTGAATATTTAAGAAATTGTTTTCCAATAATATAAATTTGACCTTTTGCTGTAATGACTATATTATGTATTTGAACTACTACGTTTCCATCTGCAAAACTACAGTAAGAATCAGAATTGTGATATGAATGAACTGTTAAAGTTATATTGTTAACGTAAACTTTTTTAAATTGTGTCTTCCAATTATGGACATTTGAGTATATCAATGGACCTAATGCATGTTCATATTCTAATTTTTCTATATTATTTCTGGTTAACTTAGTAATAGATAAATCTATTTCGGCAAGACGATTATGAATTTGTTGAAGAACGTTCTTTGGAGATTTTACAAGTTTTTTTAGATGAACAGGGAATAGAATTTCTGACGTGTTGGATTGGTTGGAAGAAAATTTCCGACGAATCCAACGCGTCAAAAATTCTATTCCCTATTCCTATTGCCTGTTGTCTGGCATTGTGTGATAGGCTTAAGGGGTTACATCTATCAGACGTCTCTTAAAATAGACCTTTTTTTCGGAAATTTTTTTTCCCATGAAGCAATGAAACAATCAAAATGCAGTATAAAGGGTTTATTATACATATAATAAGGTGTACAAAAAATTTTTTTGTTTAATATTTTTTTCCAAAATGGCCGCAGTACAGACGGTTGAAGTACAGTGTCTTTTTCTGGAAGAGGTCTGCGGCAATTAAGATGTATAACATTTTTCCATCTGCACCTAGGACTAAATAAAAAATTTTTTCGTAATCTACACTAAATTTGTCAGAGAAGTACACATGATTATTAACCAAACTTAATTTTTCGCAAGTAGACATAAATTTCAACTTTTTTTTCGTTTTTCAGCAAAAATTTGACGTTTAAACGTTTATAAGAAACGTAATTGTTAATCAATCATTAAAATCGTGTGTACTTCTCTTTAAAATATATCTAAGAAGCTACAGTTTAAATTTCAAGTCGATCGGATAAAAATTGCAAAAGTTATTCATCTTGCCGCAGACCTCTTCCAGAAAAAGACACTGTACTGCAACCGTTTGTACTGCGGCCATTTTGGAAAAAATATTAAACAAAAAATTTTTTGTACACCTCATTATATGTATAATGAATCCTTTATACAGCATTTTGATTGTTTTATTGCTTCATGGGAAAAAAAATCCCCGAAAAAAAGGTCTATTTTAAGAGACGTCTGATAGATGTAACCCCTTAAGAAACTTCGTCGTCATCGTCTTGTCGCTAGACAGTGCACAGTGGTGGGGGAAAATTCCTTTTCATATTTCTGTCACACGCGGCTCTAGCAAGTGCGGCTGACGTGATTGACGTTACCGACTTACTTATCGAGTGCATGTAAACAGAGTGAACTTAACCCTTGTGCCGATTTAATAATTGCAAGTTGTTACATTTGTCGTATTAGGGACTGATTGTAAGATCTTCTCAAGCGTCACTAGCGCGGTAAAAGACTGTGTAACTGATTGTGAGTGTGTGCCATCGGTGACGTATGTTGTAAACATAACCCTTGTGACAGATTTCGGATCAAGATCTCACAATCAACCCGAGAACCGTGTAGTTAGTACAATTGGCAAGTTGATTGACTTCACTATTTCACGGACTGAGGACTCGGAAATCTTACCGAAACCTAACATCGTGGACACAAGGTTAATATATCACAAAACGGACAATCGATTCTTTCGGGATTCTCTCGTAATAATAAAGTAAGTATACGAATGTGCAATGTATTTTTATAGTGATCTGTAACGTTCAGCATAGCTAATCTTAGGTGTCGAAGTGCTCTTCCTCTTTTTATCTTTCATTCTTCTCTCGTTCGTTCAAGAGAGCACTCCGACGTCCCAGATTTGCAATGCCGAACGCAGCTCTTATCCGACACAAAAAATTTATCTATGTATATTACAGGGTGTTATGGATAAGGTATCCATCTGCTCGTATACAGATAGAGCGGATTAAATTGAAAAGTTTCACTAAATGTACCATTTTGTTCGGAATAGTTATCGAGTAAATAATTTACACTCTCGTTAAACATCTTAACGAATAAACGCGAGGAAAGCCGGACTTGGTAGGCATGTAAAGCGAAAGATGGAACAATGCGTGAATGTGATACCGCGCAGGAAAAAATTGTCAAGCAGCGAGCAGCGAATCTCAGATAATGAGACGCGAAAACAATCGCTGGCTGCCTGACAATTTTTCGGCGCCGTGCTATATGCCACGCATCGTTTCACTTCTCACTATCAGATGATGCTCACCGTTGCTAGGAGATCTAACAAATAAGCCATTTTACATGCCTATCGAGTCCAACCTACCGCTTTCCTCGCGCTTTATTCGCTCAAACGTTTTAATTTATAATTACTCGATAATTATTGCAAATTTTACAAAATATTATAGTATAATACTTTTCTGGTCAATCGTTCTACCTGTATACGAACGGATGGACACCTTATTCGTAACACCCTTAATATATGAATACATATATGTATGTACACTAGGATCGGTATTCGATAATCGCGTCCAGCTGATCGCATCAGTGAGACTGGATCCACATGGAGCGTAACTTGCGTAACCGTAACCTGCGTATCACCAATCACAGAACCATTTCGACGGAATTATTCAAACGGTTCTATCAGAATGACCCTGTGAGTGGTGATACGCAGGTTACGCTTACGCAAGTTACGCTCCATGTGAAGGCACCCTGACACGTTTCATTCTTCTATCGCACTTACACACACGTTCGTTATTTATCGTGAGACTTTTGCGCCACGCTGTGCTCGCATCTCTGAGGGTGACGTCCCATGGAGCGGAATACGCGGAAGCAGAATCAGCGGATCGCCCGACGGTAGTGACAAGATGAAAAAATGTCAGATGCGTCAATTATGTGATGGTACTAGTAAAATAAATACTAGATGCGTCTAATTCCTGACGGTACTGACAAATTGTAAAATATGTCATATGCGTCAATTCCGACGGTAGTGACAAGATGAAAAAATGCCACATGCGTCAATTATGTGATGGTACTAGTAAAATAAATACTAGATGTATCTTATTTCTGACGGTACTGATAAAATGTAAAATATGTCATATGCATCAATTCCGACGGTAGTGACAAGATGAAAAAATGTCAGATGCGTCAATTATGTGATGGTACTAGTAAAATAAATACTAGATGCGTCTTAT
>NW_011966914.1:27705-37070 GCF_000949405.1 Vollenhovia emeryi | reverse complement strand
GAAGGTCTGCCCTCCAATTTCTTCTTTACTGCTGCCGAAAACGACATCTAACGTAGAACTTAGAACTAAAAATAATCGATAATTGACGCGATCTCTTATTTTATCGACACTAATCGAGTTTGCCAGCGGCTTTAGCATCCCTCGAACATTTCATTGACTACGGGGTATCTAAAGATAATCTTAAAACAGTCTTGAATATGAGATCTAACTATGATAAGAATACCGGTCCTAGTGTACATACAAATGTTCATATGGACACGGAAAAAACTGATGTTTCAACAAGATCAGTGTAGGTGAAATCGGGGTATTTTGGACCACGGGGAATTGCGGACCAGCGTCATATTTCTTTCCATAGTGATGGTTGACAGCTGTAAACAACTGTCATCGACTCGCCTCATGCTAAGCTCATTTTCCCTTGAGCATTTCGACCTGTGTGCACGCAGTGTTACCTCATTTCGATAGCAAGTAGAATTTTCATACTACGAAAATTTTTTTCACTTTTTGTTTGGTTTCTTTTCACAACATTTTTCGACGAATCAACTCAGGTAAATATATTTATAATACTCATGGAACCTTAAGCCTTCGATACTGAAAAGAAATTTTGCATGATGTTTGCATTGTGTTACTTGTACGCTGCTATTTTGTAAAAATGAGCGTTTGGGGAATTACGGGCCACTTTTTTCGGGGAATTACGGACCACTCAGTTCTTCACATTTGACAAGCTAACTTCGTGTATATGATGCATATAAGTGATTTTTCATGCACCTTCAACAAGCGCTGGACCTTCAACAAGCGGTGCAGCTTTAACAAGCTCTGCAGCTCCGTGACGCATTGAAATCGGTTGCACCATTGAAACTTGGCACGCCAGCCAAGAAATCAAACCGTGGCCGTAAGGCAATGAAATCGGCCGTTTTGACATCGCCAGAAGTTGTGTCTGACCTACGTGAGAAGGGCGAGAAGAAGCGGAAAACATTGTCGAAGAAAGGCGATGCACCAGCGGCAAAGAAGCAAAAGGGTCGCGGCAAATCGAAGACATCGCAGAAGAAAATATCTTTTCCGACCGAAACTGATGTGGAAGAAGACATCGATTTCTGCATAATTTGCAAGAAAAATATGCCGAAGAATGAGAATCGCCAAAACACTGCTCATTGCATCGGTTGTGATCGTGCTGTTCACTTGAAATGCGCCGGAGTGGACCCGAATATTTTTTCATGTGTACACTGCGAGTCGGAGTAATTTTGATCGCCCTTTTTCACTTTTTTCCATTAATTATGAATTATTCTTTTTTCGATTTTAGATAGGGAATCAGTATGGCGAAAAAGAATGGTAAGTGAAATGATTCACATAAAAAAGCAATCGAAGGGAATCAATTCCCAAAAAGACACGGAAGAATTAAATGCCTCTTACACTGAATTTATAAATAGTCTAGCTAAAATAAAAAGGTAAAACAAATCATTTAACCGATACACAACACCAATAACACATAAACATAGTGTTCGCAAATCCTAATATAAGAGTCACTCCTGCTAAAGATACGAGCGAGTCCAGTACATAATACCTGACTATCTAACAGGGAAGAGAGAATAATGGTCAAACGTTTAATAAGGTACGACACACAACATAATTATTACATTAATCAGTGCCATAATCATATATTCAATTAATATAGAATGAACGGACATACAGAACATACAGTAACAGCAAGATACGGTACTATGCAGGCCTGCTAACCTGCTATAGGAAACGTGCATATACATTGTCTTCATATTAACATATGAACACAAAGAATATGATAAGGACGAAATTTGACCACGATTCTTTTATAATTGACCACGTTTATTTTATAATTGGACATACCTAATTTAAATGCGGACTATACTTAAGAATTATATTTTATTATTTATTTATTTATGTATTATTAAGAGTGTATATTATTATATTATGTAACCATTTAATTTAAACTATACTCGAAACGATTAGTTATTAATAAGCGCTGACGAAAGCACCGTGTGCTGAAACGCGTCCGCAAAATTGAGTCAATGTAAATACATACTCTTTATTAAAATAATTTTATAATAAGACACCTGAAAAAGCTTATTAACCTTGGCCTGAACTATTGTCAGAATTATTCTTTTGTTTCCATTCATAAATAAATGTTTTCCATCAATGATTTTCATTTTTAATCGATTTACAAAGTGGTCCGGAATTCCCCGAGATTTTTCAAAATCGCAAAAACACCATTTTTGCGCCAACTAATATGTATAAGACGTACCATTTGATACAATTTGATCAAATCGCTATGACCAACAGAAAGGTTATTTATTGTACTACAAATTCAATCTTTGATATTTTCAGAAAAAGTCATTTTTATGCGAGTTTTTAGCCAAAATCAAAATGCGGTCCAGAATACCCCGGCTTCCCCTACTTAAAACTACAAAATTCGATATTACCTTAAAAATAACCTTTTTTAATAAAAAAGGTTTAAAAAAGGCGCCAAGTATAATCATCCAATCAAGAATTATACAATTTAATTATTTGGATATTTTATTTAAAAAAATTGTTTTATCTTCTCCCTCCCTCCCAAGTATCTTCTCTACTAAAGTAATGATATTATCAAATAGCGCCAACTAAACTGAATAGTTATACAAACTAGGTACTTTATTATTTTTTATATTAGAATGTTATATCCAAACAATATCAAGTATAAAATTTTATCGGAAGAAATAAAGGAAATAATATCGATATTAATAATAATATTAATGAGACAAATTTTTAATACTTATTCAATAATGCAAACAAATGTAATGCAACTAAATATTTTATTAAAAGATCGCCTTTTCTAATTTAATTGTGAGATACATAGTGATCCTGATTCATGACATTATTGTTTATTAAAAAAACTTGGCGCTGCTAAACCACTGAAGTATACAATCTAAACTTACAATTGGTTCTAATCCCTAATCCATAACACACGCGCACACGTATGCACAAAAGAAAGAAAGAGTTTAACACTATAGTAAGGAAGGAGGAAGAGCGCAATTAACATTGGGTTTAGCAGCGCCAAGTTTTTTTTAATAAACTATGTCATGAATCAGGATCAATATGTATCTCACAACTTAATTAGAAAAGGCGATCTTTTAATAAAATATTTAGTTGTAATTTTGTTTGTATTATTGAATAAGTATTAAAAATTTGTCTCATTAATATTATTATTAATATTGATATTATTTTCTTTATTTCTTCCGATAAAACGTTATGCTTGACATTGTTTGGATATAACATTCTAATATACAAACAAATAAAGTACCTAGTTTGTATAAATATTCAGTGTAGTTGGCGCCATTTGGTGATATCATTACTTTTGTAGAGAAGATACATGGGAGGGGGGGGGGGGAGAGAAGATAAAACAATTTTTTTTAATAAAAAATATCCAAATAATTAAATTATATAATTCTTGATTGGATGACGCTTATACTTGTCGTCTTTTTTAATCCTTTTTTATTAAAAAAGCTTATTTTTTAAGTCAAAGCAACACTACCACACATATGTATAACAATTGTCTTATTCTTGGTTTTATTGGTTGGGCCCAAAAAATGGTGATGCACAGAAGGGATCGACGCAAAACCAAACAAATGACAGAGTGGACCGTAACCAATTTTATTGACAATAAAATGTTCCATACGGCATCTTTAAATAAATTCAGTAGGCTGTAATCGTAGCCAAATGTTTTCGTGAACCTTCGGCTTTCTTTTCGTCTTCCACAGCGCGACCGTCTCCCTACTCCACGCCTTTTAGCGTAGACTGTACATACTACACAAGCAATGTAGCTCTGCGTCTTATGCATATATACGCACACTAGCATGCTTCTGGAAAAACGAAGATCCGGCAATGTCGCCTTTGTGTTAGAGACCCTGCAATCTGAGACTGGCCATAAGAGTGCGTCAAATTCTTGCTAGTGAAAGCCTATGTTTCTCTTACTCGCAGGAATTTGTCGAACTCTTATGGCTAGTCTCTGATTGCATGGTCTTCACATTATGTGTATATTGAGCGATACGCTTCAAAATATTGTCAGATGAAGAACTTCGGATTACAACTTTATACACACTTTTCATAAAACGTAACAGTAATTAAGGTTTTGACCAATTACGTGGCTAGATTTACTTACGGACGGCAACGCCGTAAACGAATCGAGCCACGCGATTGGTCGAAACCTTGCTATTATGTTTTACGGAAAGTGTGTTTGAAGGCCTTTACACACATAAAGGGTACCGTTACGTATCCTTATCTTATAATAATAATATATCATTCTTAACATCATTATTCATCATTATAATATGCATCATGTATTAGTTTTTTAGCAAAATACATAAACAATTTCTATCACAATAAAATTAAAATATTACTGTAGAACACGTTTCACCTATACGCCTTAAGGCCAGTTTCACAAACGTCGGTTAACTGTTAAACCAAAGTTCAGTCAACTCTCTATCTTTCTCTACACAGAGAAAACGATTTCTTTGGATTTATAAATTTAAATAAATATAAATATAAATATAAATATAAATATAAATTTTAATAAATTTTGAATGTATCCAAACAAATTTGATATTTGAAATGGTCGAAACAAATCAATGTTTGAATTAACAAGTACGATTGTTTGAATTTGAAATAATATATATCTTTGTCAGAAATAAAATATTTGTTTGAAACGAAAGGAATATTCTCTTTAATCTACACGATATTATTGTTTCATTCAAACAGCATTATCGTTTGATAGAAAATATGTGAAACAAATGTATATGCATACATCTTTCTCCCTCTACATTAGAATTTTCCCTTCATTAAAAGAAGAAAGATAAACACTAAATTAGTACACTATGTTCAGCCATAATAAAAAATAGACCATTAAATGATTAAACTGCGTCTGCTGATGCGGTCGCTTATACATATATCATAGCTGCCGCGATTTTACTTACGAGTTCGGCGGCCATCTAGTGGCAGCACCAAACTTTATAAGCGCCTGGCCAAATAATATAATTATTTCATTGAAAGATATTACTTCAAATAATAGTGTTTTTTCCATCAAATAATACAGGTTGTTTGAATAAAACAACAAAATTCTTATTCAAAACATATAATGTTTCGTATAAGCATATATTGTTTTAATGAAACAAATTTCAACCAAATAAATAGGAATACTAAATCCAAAGAAACCTTTCTCTCTGTGTATTTTATTATCTAAGAAGAAACGGAGAATCAAGTAACCTGAGGTTAGCAGTTAACTGACGTTTGTAAAACTCGCCCTTATGAGTAAAAATTCGTGACTTTGACATTAAATATCTCGACTTTGGTACATAGAGATATAAGAATAGAGTGTGTGAGTAAGCTAAAGAAGCGATATAGTAAAAGTAAGATAAAGTTACAAAAAGGCCCCTTCTGTCTTTGTCTTTGTCAGTCTTTGCGCATGTGCAGACATAAGAAGACTGATCTCTGTACTAAGGTGTATGCGCGACTGAGAAGGATAGAAGGGGCCTACCTACAGCGCTTCTTTTCTATACCTGTATCGCAGCCGCTAACGCGATAGCATATGACTTGCGCACTCTATTCTTATATCTCTATGCTTTGGTACCGACACGCTTTTCGCAATTACTAGACAACACAAGCGCGCGCTTTGCGCGCGCCATTTGCTCTACACAGAGAGAAAAATAGTTGCAGTTACCACAATCTCACTATAATTTATAGTCATTTTTGGACCCAACCATATTTTTATAATTCTTCCAACTACGTAAGTTATGGTTGACCTAACAATGTATTATAGTTCTCATAGACACTATATTGGTCCATGCAACTTATGATATGGTTATCATAAACCAAAACGAGCTTTTAATTTGGTAAGGTGTACTATAAATATTGCAATAACAACCACAAGTAAAATTTCAAATAACTAACACAATACATTGTGTTCACTACGTTCAGTGGTTAAATCACTTTGCACTCATAAAGAATAGTACAAGATAGCATCTTTCAAAGAAAACATAAGTAATCTTATACGAATGCGTAAACTGATCCGTATTTATAACACCCTAAGCGGTTTTTTACTTACGAGAGAGTCTTGTACCGCGCGTCCCTCTAGTGAAGACATTCCGAACCACTTCACTTTTGTTTACCATGCGAATAATAAAGTGGAAGATAGAAATGTAGTTAAATTTACTATTATTGTACTTGCACCTACTATATGTATAAAACTAATTAATTTAGTTACTATTCACCATCTTAATATTTTACCAGAATAATGGTTAAAAGCTTCATAAATAATAGTAAAATTTTTATGCTGGTTGGCATCACTATGACTATGTGGTTGTTATTACTAATATTATAGTGATAATTACTATAAAAATGATATTCCTGACTATAATTATTTTACTATGCAATTATAGTCGCAAATACTACGTACTTTTCTCTCTGTGTATCTAAAAATTCGCATGGTTTGACATCTGCAAATAACACGACTGAAGTATGTCGTGTTATGCACAAGCGAGACTGCCAATCAGCATCTCGGAAAAGCGACAACAATACTTCAAGACTTTCGATTATGGACTTAACACGCCTTTATACATATAACTTGAATGTTTTTAATTTTTTAAGAAAACATGACTGGTTGTTGTGTGCCTGAATGCTATAATAACAGCGAAAAAGGTTTTTCGCTATGACGATTTCCGTCTAATGAAGAATGGAGGACCTTATGGGTATTAAAAATAAACCGTAAAAATTGGAAACCTGCTCGAAACTCACATATTTGTGAAGTAAATAAATAATGTAATAATTGATAGATGAAATAATAGATATTTATATAAATTATATAATTATATTGTTTTAGGTCAATTTTACTGAAAATATGTGGGCGAAAACCAGAATCGATGGAAAAGGAAAATTAAAATACGATGCTGTGCCAACAATTTTTCCCGTTGTTCACGAAGAAAAAGAAAACGAGGAAAATCCTCATACAGTATGTTCATGTAGCTTTAACATTATCTGGAATAAAGAATTTATAGAAAATTTATGTATATTTTCTAATAGGTAAATCACTCCGAAGGACTTCACATCTACTGTAATCTCTTGGACACATCAAAAGAAGCTATTATACAACACAGAAAAACACACATAATTTGGAAGATATTTCACAAATAAGTACTCAAAGTTCTGTTCAATGTGATACCACTGCAGCAATATTCAAATTAAACGTTGACCATGAAAAGGAAGAGTTGAAAAAAAGATCATAGAAGCGAATGGAAAGCTTAAAATCGCTAACACAGTCATTTCTCGTGCTGAAAAAGTAAAAAGGTTTGATGCAATGTATAAGAAAATTAAACAGCCCAAAATAAAATACGCGTTGAAAAAACTTTATTAAAATCATGGGAAATATTACATAAAGTTTTTAACAATGACCAAATCTAATGGCTACAAACAAATTCTCGCAAAAGGGGAGAATATAAATGGTCTGAAGATACAATAAAAAAAGCACTTAAAATAAAATTTTGTTGCTCTGAAAACGGCTACAAAGAGTTTATACAACAAAATATTCTTCTGCCATCAACACGTACACTCCGAAAGAGCATTGAAACAATGAATTTTCAATCAGGGATGTGATGACACAGCTTTGAGAGATAAAGTATCACAGTTTCAGGATGATAGAGATAAGGATTGTATGTTAGCGTTAGATGAAATGAGTCTTGCCCCTGGTGAACAAAATGATACATCAGAAAATTGTGTTATTGGATATGCTACCATCGCCAATAATCGTGGTAAATCTTGGCTTTCAGGCTTTCGCGGCTGTTGTCTTCTTTAGTCTTCATGGCTTCCGGATGGTTGCCGCGTCCGTTTGCAGTGTGGTGCCGACGTTTCGCAGGCGTTGCAGTCTGCTTCATCAGGGCTGGGAGACTCTGATACTGAGCTCCCTTGCGTTGCGCTCGTCCTTTTATACTCGTTCTTGGGGGGAAGGGAGGGGGTAGTCAGGTGAGCTATCAGGTGAGCCCGATATGGCACACCGCCCTCCCGGTTTTTAAAAAAAACCGTCAGCCGGGATTGGCTGACTCCCCTCCCTCTGACCACGCCCCCCCCCGACTACCCCCTCCCTTCCCCCCAAGAACGAGTATAAAAGGACGAGCGCAACGCGAGGGAGCTCAGTATCAGAGTCTCCCAGTCCTGATGAAGCAGACTGCAACGCCTGCGAAACGTCGGCACCACACTGCAAACGGACGCGGCAACCATCCGGAAGCCATGAAGACTAATCGTGGTAAATCTATAAACTCTGTCTAATTTCATGCTATTTTACACTTTTTGTTATCACTTCGGTTTAGTACCACTTTCGGTTTTCTATCTGTATATTGTCTTTAAATGTGTCTTTAACACTTGTCTATATGTGTATTCTTTTTTGTTTTTCTATTCTATGCTGTGCTTTCTTTGCTATATTCTATACTAGGAGAAAAACCCTTGGATTGGTTTTTATGCTTGGAGGTATATTTACTCGCTGGAAACAGATAGTTGCCTATCGCTACACTCCTGATGGATTTGATGGCGCATGTTTACAAGCTATTATTGAAATAATTATTGAAAAAGCTGATTGTGAGTCGATAGGCCTGTATGTACACAGTATTACATCGGATATGGAGCCGGTAAATCAAGGAATGTGGAGAGCTTTTTCAAATATTTATGCTGGCAAACATGCAAAAATACATAACTCTACCCGTCATCCAATTGATAACAAGCGAAAATTATACTTTTTTGCTGATGGTCCACATCTGTTGAAGAATCTGAGAACAACTTTAATCAATAACAAAGTTATTACGTTGCCGGAGCAATTTCAAAAACTGAATAACTTGTCTTCAGAAATTGTTCAATTCACTCATTTACAAGAATTAATAAATTTACAAGAAAATTTGTTGTTTAAGCTAGCACCAAAATTAAATAAAGATGTCATCACATCAAAAAACTTCAATAAAATGAAAGTGAATAAGGTGACCAGTATGCTAAATAGGGATGTTAGTAGTGCATTGAATTTTTTAGGATAGGAACAAGATAAATATGACTTCAAAACAACGGCTTTATTTATTGAAATAGTTTCGAAATGGTTCACATTACTTACCTCGCGAAATATAACAGTTGCATTAGGAAAAACAACTAAAGAGGAAAATGGTAAAGACATACTTAACGAAAAAATGCAGTTTTTAGAATGTGTTATTGATTTGTTTAGCAATGTAGAAATTGGTAAAGATAAAAAATTTAAACCTGTACAAGCTAGTATTATGTTAACAACGAAACCTTTCATAGAACTAACTAAATACCTTATTAATGATCGAGGATATCTA
>NW_011966914.1:22975-24385 GCF_000949405.1 Vollenhovia emeryi | reverse complement strand
CATAAATTACAAAATATCTTGTAAAATATTCATTTTTTTATCATCTTACCTTAATACTTTTTTGAACAGAATAATGAGACAAATCAACCGGTGTAAAGAAAACACACAATTGTTAAAAAAAATTTTTTTATTACTTGTAACAAAATTGTGTTTTCTTTACACCGGTGGATTTGTTTCATTATTCTGTTCAAAAAAGTATTAAGGTAAGATGATAAAAAATGAATATTTTACAAGATATTTTGTAATTTATGTCAAAATATTGGAACTTTCAAACCTTAATAACTCAAAAGTTCTTAATAAAAAAACTTTATTATAGCGTTTTGGAAAGCTCTCGAGCTCAGCTACAAGAATATGTAATAAAAAATGGGGGATTCCATTAAAAAAATTGGTATGACCTTTATGAGACCTTCAAATAATTCTTCAAGGTCAAACCAATGGTACCATCTTATGGCCCCCTTCAAGCCAAACAACTTTTGTCTGAAACATTTTTGTCTGTCGTTCTCGGATTTCGAGATATGTGGCTAATACGGGTGGTCTGGGACACCCTGTATACACAGATACCTCGTATATGTATAGTATCCTATACTAATCGCCCATCCTCTCGTGTGCAAGCAGAGGGTCGAATCAAGTAGAAAAGTTTTGTAGTTTGTAATATTTTGTCTACCTGCACACGAGAGGATGGGCGATTAATATAGGACACCTGTATACTATACATATACCCAAACAGCACAAGGATGTCCTTTGGATCTCCTAAGGAAATTTTGCTGGGATATATTAGATATCCTAAGGATATCTGTTTATAATCCTCTGTTAGAAAGACGTTCAGAGGACGTCCACAGGATGTTAAAACATCCTCTAGACATCCTTTGAACATCTTTCGAACATTTGTACTGTTAGGGATAGGACCTAATGTGATCGGCTTTATAATACCGTTCGCTAAAAGGCGGTAGCCAATTACCGTGTCATCATTTTTCAACAAAATTTGTTATATGTATACATTTAAGGCATATATAATTTTTTTATTTGTCTTAAAATAATCTTGAAAAAATATTGCTGGATATAACCTGAATTAATCCTTGAAATAACCATATATAGTATCTCAATTACATATTCTGTATTAATTTGGGATGTATGATGGACGTTCCAAGGATTACAAAAGGATGTTTTCTGTTGACATTCTTAAGATTTTTTAATTAAATATTGTGCAAAATTAAATTTCCAATTTGCACGCTTCAATGATGAGGAAGCAAGGTGCAAATTTCTAATTTGCACACTTTCAAGAAACATCGTGCAAAATTAGATTTCGCTCCTAAACCTTCCTCTATGAGGAAGCAATGTGCAAATTTCTAATTTGCACACTTTCAAGAATAATTGAAAAAAATTAGATTTCGCTCCTAAACCTTCCTCTAT
>NW_011966914.1:18480-22771 GCF_000949405.1 Vollenhovia emeryi | reverse complement strand
GAAGAAGCCAAGAAATTTCTAATTTGCACAATTTACTTTACTTTACTTTACTTTAAATTAATTTACATTTTTTCTAATTATATATTATATTCTTCTTCAGTTTTTAAATCCAAATTTTTTTTTAAGTAATCGTTAACCCAGTTAACTTACGCTTCCGCAATGCGTGCCTGATAAATCCTTCACGAGAAATGTTTAATGTTACTTGTATACAGTTGCGGTATATCCCACTATCTAATGCAACGTTTGCTCGAGGCTTTGACATTTGATTTAGGAATAATCATGCTTGTCAAAGAAATACTGCAGACTTTGCGAGAAATTTTTTAGTCTTTTACACAGTTTCGATACTAAAATCGCATAATAATTATAATTTAATATAAAACCACATTAAGCATTACAAAAGAATATAAAATATATGTCGACACGTATGACAATATATCCTTAATTATTGCGTCATGATTTAGTTAAATTTGTACGTTTAGTTTCATATTATTTAATTAAATATTTCCTAAAATTACTACAGATATTATACTTGAAGTTCTTGTTTGCTATTTCTTCCCAGCAAACACAGAACATTGCAACAACATTGCGGCAATATTGTCATATTGTTACAATGTTACAATATTGCCGTAATGTTGCTGCAATGTTCTGTGTTTACTGGGTTATTTAAAAATAAATACAAAACACAAAAGGATATGTCCTTAAAATATCTTATATGTATATGGCCACGCAGGATATCTTTAAGAGATCCAAGAAATATCCTCAGGCTGTTTGGATTTGTATTATATCCTAAATATATCCCACATATGTCCGAGGATATTTCGGATATATTGAGGATTATCCTGAGGATATCTTGTGCTGTCTGGGATACCATAAATGGTGGGCGAATTAGAATACACCCTGTATACGAGGTGCCCGTGTATATATTTATTACGAGGTTAATGGCACAAATTTGACACATATTCAACACATATGATTCAATTTATGCAAAATGTTCTTTTTTATTGTATTAAATATTGTTCAAGTGATGAATGTTCATGATAGACGCGCGACGTGGATAAGAAGGCACACAGACAATAACTCGATAATTTAGAAACCCAAATAATATTCAGATAAATTTTAATAAAATGAATTTATTATTAATTAGCGATATAATAATGAATTTATGCGAATTTTTCTAGTGTTGATACGATACTTCATTGATTTATTTAATTGACCATTTTTAGGATTTAATTACGCAATCTTAAACAATTACATGTAATATACATGTTATAGCACTTTAAAATTATAATTTAGAAGTAATTACCTATTTCTCAATATTGTATATATAAATTAGTACTTTTTAACTAAATTTTAATCTCGGTCCTTTTAAAATATAAATCAATTACAAGTGTCAACACCTCAATATTAGGACCTGGCACAGATGGAATTTACAATATTTTAGTGTTCTTCGAATAAATTTGCCACTCGCACGAATAAATTTTTCGAAGCTTCGAATATCGAAGCCTTCGGAGGAAATCACCAGCCCTATTTTGAATATTTGAAACCTTGCTTTGGAAGAAAATATATCGCACATATAATAACAAAAATGCGGTTTATTTTAATTCTTTACTTATTTAAGGCTTCGCGAATACTACCTAGAAAATAAGGTTAATCCTGGCTGCTAGATGAATGGATTAGAGAAGCCATATGTATCTTGAAAAATATATTATTCTACTTTAACATATTGAACTGAAAAACACGTAATTTTTTATTTTGTATACAGAGTAAAGCAAAAAATGTTACAAAATAATATCACAAAAAGTATTTTTAAGAGGAAAATTGTTTGGTACGAAGGGAAATGTGTGATAATAGAAGGAATTTTTTATCGTGTAATATACTATATAGGAGCACAGATCAAGATCACTTCCATTTTTTAAATGAGATTTTTGTGGATTTTTTAACGTAATCTTGTAGCCTTGTGTTCTAGGTCGTTAGATTCGTCAGTAACGGCTACAAGACATATGTGCTATATAATGAAAAGAAAAGAAAAAAGAAATATTTTATTTAAATTTCAAATATCGGAAGCTTCGGGGTCTAATTTTGTAAGCAGAATAGTAGCAACAAAACAAAAGGATAATATTCCCCAATGTTTCTCCCATTCAAAGCTCTTTCACGAGCTCTACATATGCCGGGTATCAATCCGTGCAACGAACGGCTTACTTCTTTTATTCGCCATTTTGTATTCATCGTTGGCAAGACATAGTTATGGTTTGAAGCTGTGACTACAAGAAGAACGGTACCAATTGGTCCTTAGCCGCGGCTCACGTTTATACAAAACCCCCGCCGCGTTCCGTCCGCGATTTACGAGCGAGCCCGTTAAAGAGAAAAGCGAAAGGAGGTCGAAATAAAAAAGTTACAAGGAATCAAGAATAATATTTTCGTTTCCACCAACATATGTGCTCCACTTTAACGTTGCTACCAAGCTCAGCGTCATCTTTCATGGCATTCAGCCGTCTTTGTGTAGTATCTAAAATCTTTTCATATCCTCGACGAGAATAAGCTCTTGTTGATTGCACCTCGCGACGCTGGAAGTCGTTCGCGTTCATTGCTATGACGCAGTGAACGCTTTCTTGATAATAACTCACATTTAGACACACCGACGTTAGTCAGAGAAATGCAATGGCTGTTGTATTTCCGTCTATATTCATCTTGACTTTAAACGCGTTTGAGAACGCATGTTTAAGTCTGTCATTACTTAAAAAAATCTGTTTTTTGAACGTAGATAATCGGCTATATGTATCTATGTTAGGGTAAACCGAGGAGAGACCGCTTCACAATTCAAACTGTTACTATACCCTCTTAATCTTGTATCGCGTAGTACTACCAAATTCGAGGTACAAAAATAAAAAGTATACGTAATTATGAGGTACATACCTCCAAATGCCTGTCTCCATGCCAACGAGAGAAACAGCTTTTGTTATTATCTTCCTTCGTCGTGCCATACTTGCGCGATCGCGTCGGCTAAAGACACGAAGTGCATACCTATTATATACATTATGGACGCGTTTTGTAATATAGATATTCGAGGCATTTTTCGTGGCCAGTGCCAAGAATTAAATTGCGATTATTAAATTAATTAAATGTACAGAGTATATTCAATCTTCCGTTTTATGTCTATATTGTAGGCATCCACCAATAAGACATGTTTCTGTGACATGTTTCTCCTCAAAATAAGACTCCTAATTTCAAGGTACTATCTTCCCTCCTATTTTGGTGGATTTTTATGTACCTCATAATTATGTATACTTTTTATTTTAATGTGTACCTCCAATTTTTAGTGGTACACGCTTAAGAGCGAACTTGTTTTTGTTTATATCACAAGCATAGTAATTGTGCATCTTTTATTGAATAGAAAATATGGTACATAATACATGAGAGTTGCACATTTTTAAAAAATATCAAGTCTTTCAAAATATAGTTTTTCGGCAATTGTTCTTCATAGGGTAGCTAAGATGACGCACATAGGTAGGAAAGACGGCTTATGGAAAATATACAGCGAAAAATAAGAATAAAACTATTATTATTATGTAGAAAATTTCATGACAACCCGTAGCTGGCAAATTCTAATTAAAGAAATTCATTGCGAAAAATATTATCTTAGCCAGAGTTTGAATCTGGACCTCCCTACATTCTAGGCGGGCTCTCTACACTCTAATCTCGACCACTAAGGCATGTGGTAATATTTGTCGCAATAAACAGTACTACTGATGACATCGCGTTTATTTTTCTGCTAGAACTGCGCGCTGATTCGGGTTGTCGGCTGTACACAGAACTAACGAAACGCGATTTTAAGTATCTCCGTTCCCTACTCTCCCCTCTACCCTGGATTATTCAGTCAAGGTGTATAAATAACGTAAAGAATTATTTAATGCCAGTAATTGATTAACCAATGTAGAAAATTGCATGACGACCCATGGCTGGCCAATTCTAATTAAAGAAATTCGCAATGAAGACGAGCACTGCAGCACCTATTCTGTATCACGTCTGCTCGTCTTCCAGAATATACATATAATCACAAATGTTGAGGGTGGTCACTATTTAGTTTTGTTTTATATTTGTTTGGTAATTCGATTCTGCTGGGTGAGTCAACGAGACTAAGGAGTGGACAATTGGAAATAGTGCATGAACAAACGATTCCAGTGCTTAAGTTGAAGGAAGTGAAAGTAAAAGTACTCGGGGTGGTCGTTGTGTATTTTCTTTGCGTTTGTTGACGAATAACTCGATTCCGCTGGGTGGACAAACAAGAATAAGA
>NW_011966914.1:0-8619 GCF_000949405.1 Vollenhovia emeryi | reverse complement strand
TAGGAATACCTATGTCGCACTGCCTAAGGTTCATCAATGGGACATTTAGGTTTATCCTACTCAATATATCCGGACAGTCAATGCCGTGTTATAATAAGATAATAAGATAATAAGATAATAAGATAATAAGATAATAAGATAAAGTAATGTCCACTGGGCATTAGTGGGCATTGGCGTACAAGATTTTGGTCAACGGTTTCCTCCTCGTGAGAATCCATTTGAGTACATTTTTTCAAAGACTTCAAATTCGGACAGTCAATTCACCGTCGCGTTATTTAAATGCATCACTATTTAGCATTCTTGTGACCTTTTCGCGATCGTCTCGCAGATTTGAAACGCGATAGAAGCCACAATTATGCGGGCGAGCGCCGATGACGTAAGAGCAGGTGATACTAAACAATAAGTCTATTAATGCCGCGTTTTCTACACCTGCTGTACTTAAAACGAAGCTTATGCCGGGCACGATCCTACGTGAGAAAAATACAAAACTAACGGTGTAGAAAGTGCGAAGGTAAAACGAGGGGTGAGCGCATCTAATACAGAGAGTTAACGTCGGAATGTCGTAAATGCCGTAAAATGCTACGACTTGTCTCATCCAGGTAGAATTTGAGACACCGCGCGGAAAGTACGGCACAGATAAAATATTGCAGCGTTACCTTGCACGGCTCCTTGCTCTTCGTACGGCAGAATCCGGGCATTTTGATGCCACCGATCGGTATCTTCTTCTTCGGTTTCTGTTCCTCGGATTCGAGATCGGGCACAGGTGCGGCGCCGATGTGCTTCGTGTTCTCGGCATTCAGCATCTTCTCCCTTTCCTCCTTCTCGATCTCTTTCTTGTCCATGCTTTTGTCCTGATCCACCAGGCTCATTCTCTACTCCTGAAATCGAGAGCGGGAGAGAGCCCGCGTTCAATTAAGAGTCGGGCGTTAAGTCTTATCGCGAATTTGACTTGACACGTTGTCAAGACACTCTTGCTTGTTCGATCAACGTTGAAGATTACGATATTATGACGGCTACACGTCGGAATTTTCTCGTCGAGAGAGAATCGGTTTAAAATTCAACAGAGTCCGTGATTCGATGACCCATTTTATTTTAGATATTTGGTGCACGAATCATATTCAATTGCCATTTAACAGCTACATACAAGGATGGCATAGCAAACGATAATTTATCGTCTTCATCCGCTACTTTGAGGCATTATAATTTGCTGTAAGGTACAGCGCCAAAGTTATTATATAATCGAGCCTTGCGAATCTTTTCAAAGTATTGCGAGATTTCTCACAGGTAGTTCAAAGTTAAGTTTCTTCAAGCTGACATCTTTTTCAACATTCTTCAACAAGTTTTCTTTCGTTCGCGCAGAGCACTTTATTGAGATCTGCACCTCAGTTGACTTGTTTTCCTCGATATTTATACTTTTATGGCAAATTGATACGTTTCGCCTTGGAAGTCTTGGAAAAGTAACACTACGAAACGTATATGTATAGTATAAGCACGTGCAGAAAAATCAGTATGTGCGAAAATAGAATCTCGTGAGAGAAACACACGGCCCTCGCTTTGTCGAATTTCTTTTTGATTGACAAATAACGATTAAAAAAACGCAATTTTACTAATTATAAGATTATAATTCTTTATCTAATTATAAGAATAATTCTTTTACATAAAGTAATTTTTCGTAACCATCGATTTTGATAATACTTGAAAGTTACTTTTCGCTCGATGATTTGGTAAATCAGAAACAATTATGTATGCAAACCTCCGATGATTACTCTCTCATCGAAGGAGAAGCCACGTTCGATGTATAATTGGCAATACATTGTCATGATTTATAGCCATGCGTGCATCAAACAATCTACGAATACTGTGCACTCACCGTAGAGTATGGTCGCTTAAATGATTTAGCGTGCTACCCCGATCAACCAAATTTGATTTACCACGGCTGGTTGAATCATTCTATCATTGTGAGGACCGCAGTTAAATTATACGAAGAGAATATACTCGAGATGGAGATTTAGAAAGATTAAGAATTTTAATGACAATTAACGCTCGTTTACATTTCTAGTCAACTTTTTGAAGCAAAACATTATTTATTTATTACGAAATAATTTTGTAAAAATGTTAATAATTATACATATATAAAAACAGTTGCGCGTGTGTATGTGTGTTTTGCGCGCGCGCGCGTATGTATAACAGTGTAAAGTATTCTCTGTCTTATAAAATAAAAATAAGCCGCAAATTTTATTTATTGAATACATTACAGTTATACGTAGATACATGTAAATATATATTTTATGAAAATTTTTCACTTCTTTACAATCAACTTTCACAAATCTGATATTTGAAACAAGTAATCCTTAAAAATATCGAAATACTTTCATTATTTGATCATTAAATATCGTAGATGGTATTATTCGATATTTATCTCGAATATAGCGATATCGTAATCTCATTATCTTCGAGATAGAAATTGTTCTATACAAACAAAAAGGGTTATATACATATATTTCGATATTTATAATAAAATTGTGTAAATTCGTGATCATTTCTATTGCGAAGAACGAAGAAATGCATGCTATCGTATGCACCGATTGTCCACTAGTTCGAAGACTGATGCCACATGATCGATCGGTTTACGTCTGGTCGTGACGACGCTAACCACAACGTTGACCTGTCGTCGTTTCGTTGTTGGATGTAAAAGAAAATTTCTGTGCATAAAACGCCGTGTGTGTGAAGCTGGCATATCATTTCGTGGAAAATCACTAATTTTTTAGAGTTCTGACTTCCTTTCTAATAGTTCTAGAGTTCCTGATACATTAAACACATAGTTCTGGCTTTTAAGACCAAAAAATTGAAAAGTGCAAACTGATTTGCTAACTTCACGCTGCAAATCACTTTGTCCCCGGATGATTTCCTAATTATTTCTGCTAGGATTTTTATCGCATGAGAGTTCTGCAATAGTTCTAGAAAAAGTTCTGGCGAAAGAACATTATTTTTATAATTTAAAAAATTTTTATCACTCTACAAATAGATCCTCATGAAGACAAAAGGTGATTTGCTGTCCGAAATAACAGAGTTCTGACTTTCTACAAATAGTTCTTGCATAGTTCCGAAAATATATGTATAAGCGTTTTCTACAGGTTCTATGCAATAGAACCGATAAATATGAGAATGCGATAAAAATCCTAGCAGAAATAATTAGGAAATCATCCGGGGACAAAGTGATTTGCAGCGTGAAGTTAGCAAATCAGTTTGCACTTTTCAATTTTTTGGTCTTAAAAGCCAGAACTATGTGTTTAATGTATCAGGAACTCTAGAACTATTAGAAAGGAAGTCAGAACTCTAAAAAATTAGTGATTTTCCACGAAATGATATGCCAGCTTCACACACACTAATACGCCTTACACGAAAACATGAGGGTCTTGGGAGAATTTTATTTTATTTTCAAATTCCAACTTTGTGAATCAATATGACACAGACTATCCTCTATATATAAATATATATGTATATATATGTGTACTTGGCTATCCTGTATATGTATGTATAAATATACCTACTTCTATTAATAACCATTCAAAATTTTTTACAAATAAAATAAATAATATGAAATGTTTGTGAATCTTCTGATCTCTACAGCATTTTTTTTTCGTGCAACATTGAGATCACAATATCACTATCTTTGAGATAAATATCGAATAATATTGTCTATGATATTTAACGTTTAAATAGTAAAAATATTTCAATGTTTATGTAGGTATTTACATTGAATTTTATTAAAAGCTAGAATTTTTCATATTCCTTCAAATAATAACTGTCCTGTTTGAAAAAGCTCTTATCCAGAGAAAAGTGAACAAAGAAGTAACATGGGAGTTTCAGCTTCCTTCTTGATCAAAGAATAGAAAATTAAGCAGAAAATATTATTATATATTACGTTCCTTTACTTTCGGCCGTAACGGGTTACACTATAGTGAATGCCTGAAAACATAAGGTAAAACTTTATGCAGTTTTTGTAGCTCAATAATAAATGAATGAAAACTTGGTTTCAAGGTCTATATTGTACAAATTTATATAGTTCAAGTCGTTTAAGATATATCTTGAACTATATAAAACACTTAAAAGAATTCTTTTGCATTTATAAAATAACAGCGTAGGAGCTCTGCAAGTGGATCACATTTTTAATTTGGCTTTTATTATTAATTGCAGCATAACTTTAACAAATTTAATTTAATTCACTTGAAATTTTGACAGTGGCTTCTAAACTAAATTCTCTAGAGAAATACACATGATTTTTACAATTGGTTAAATACTTTTGTTATCAATAATTTTTCACTAAATTTTTTAGATAGGAATGAACGTTTTTTCACATGCTCACCATTTTTACAAAAATCAATATTTTAACATATACGTGTGTACTTTTCTAACAAATCTAATGTAGACCATGAAAAAAATTTGTTTTTATCATAGCTAAAAGTGTACTGAACTTCTGTTGCAAGTCCCGGAGAACTTAAAAAAAACCAGGTTTATTTACAAAACTTTTGTACCGCCATTTTGATGCAAAACATTTCTTTTAATTGTTTTATATAGTTCAAGATATATACAATATTGGCCTTAAAAGCGATTTTTCATTCATTTTATTATTGAACTACAAAAAATTCCCAAAGTTACCTTATGTTTCCAGGTATTCACTGTGGTGTAACCCCTTAAAAACCGTAAAAGTAAACGTGACACGATACAACCGGGGAAACTATTTAAGCAAAATTTAACGTATCATAATCAGTGGAAATATGAAAACACGGTCTATATTTTTTGTTCAACAATAAACACTCCATTCTGCAAAAAAGTGCTTAGAACGACACGACCAGCGTGACGACGCTATACATTCATCACCTGAATATAGCTGAAAACTGAAAGGTAGGGTCGTGTATTCATCAAATTCGCAATCAGTTATGCGAAGTTGCACAAAAAATTTTGAATTTCGAATCTGTATAAATCTTCGATCTTAAAAATACTCATGCCGTATTGGACGGTTCTACATTGATCGTAACATAGCGTTGCAAGTGTTGAAAATTATAGATTCGACCAATCAGTGTCGAACCAGTCTTTACGACTCTTGCGATACTACGATACGACAGATGTAGAACCGGCTTTAATAATACGACGCGACTTATCGGCGAGCAGATCGCGTGCGCCCGCGCGCACACGAATACGGAAACAAAAGCGCGAGGAACTCACCCCTTTGCAGATGCGCCAATGGACGCTTTATCGTTTTCTCTCACTCACGTTCGCACACACGCGTACGACCGGTTACGAGATCATAAAAACCGCCGCCAGATTACCAACGACTTTGCATCTATCCTGCAGGAATAGTGAGACGCGTTGCGTTGCGTGCTTCGGTTACAACCAACGCCGCGGAACTCGGAGAACAACATAAACCACGAAACCCTTACGAGGACGCCAAGCGCGCAACTGGCGCTGCCGTTGAAGCGCCGGCAGAAGCAATGCGTCCGCGAAAGGGAAATATGTCCCGCATGGCGATAAACCTTTCAGCGCCATCTTGATGATGCAAAGGTCGACTGCTTGACGTGCAACAGTCGACCTCGACCTTCGTAGTTTCCGTAACCGACGATTTTCATCGTTTTATGATTAAATAATTGTTATAATTAAAAAATCCAAAAACTGTGAAACAGTGAATTTAGATGTACCCAGATAGCAAAATATGCATTCTGAGTTCATATTGTCCTCACAAATATGAGGCCGGTTCCATCATCTACGATTAATTTAATCAGCCGATTAAAGAACAACCGCAAAAAGGGTGTAAAAAATGCCCGTTTTTCGGTCCTCGATTTTTCAAATAAATTTTATGCCAAATGATAGCTCATGATAAGACATTAATCACATAAAAATAATTTCGTAAATCTCGTAACATCGTAAAATTTTTATGTGATTATTGTCTAAGAATTCGAGATGGCGGATCCAATATAAAAAAATTAATTTTTTTATATTGGATCCGCCATCTTGAATTTTGAAAATCTGACATCAGATTCATAATCAGCAACTCAAAGAATTCATAGGCACTAAGTTTCGAAAAAATTCAACGAAAATTCAAGCTATAGTGTCGATACCCTTACGGAAAAAATACTCGAGTTTTTGGTTAAACACTCAAATTGTAGGGTTAACCCTCAATTTTGGTAGTTTGTTCTCACATTTGAGTATATACGTATACTCAATGTTCGAGTGTTAATTTTGTGTTTATACTCAAGATTGGATATTTACACTCAAACATTGAGTGTGCACACCCATGTATTTAGTATTTATAGATACTCAAAAGTGAGTGTATCCACTAAAAGCTTGAGTGTGTATACCCAATGTCTAAGTGTTCACGCTCAAGTTTGAGTGAGAGTAAACTTTAAAAGTTTACTCCCAATACTTGGGTATGACACTCAAAAGATGAGTGTGTACCATTCAGTGTTATTTTTAAGATTAATATTCTCAAGGGTTACTTCTGCGTGTTAACTTTTATGGTTAAGTATTAATATTGAAATGTTAAGTGTGAACGTCCGCAAACATTTGAGTATTGTTTAAAAAAGATTACGTTCAAATTTTTTACGAAAACAATTAAAAATATTGGTTGTACTTTAATAAAATCTGTTCTAAAGTGAAAAATATACTTACAATTTTTTTTAAGTAAACCGGAAATAAATAATGTTTATTAACAGTAATGTGTTTCTTACAATACTCCACATTAATTATTTGTATTAATAGAACAAATGTTATATGTTAAAACAAAACATTATCAAATAATACAACATGAATACCATATAATTTAAGTTAACGGTATAAAATAATGACCATAAGATATATTAAAGGTACGCAAAGTTTATATTTTACTACACATACAAATATTCCATTTATTAAGTACGTATATATTAATCAGTTTCCATTTTATTAACTAGTTTCATTATATGAAACTTATCATTACATGGTAAAAGAATACATTTACAGCGAATATTTTGTGGTAAACAAGTCGTAATATTATTAGTCTTTCTAATTGAGTAAGAGTAGCTTGATGACGAAATATAATTATATGTGCACAAAATGTCATTTAATACTTCAAAAGATTTTCCAACAATTATGTACTTTTCCATTTCGTTCAATGTTATAATACGAACAATTCCTGTGATTTTCATAAAAGTACCAAATGTTGTCTCAACAATGCTATTATTTCGCTTACATAATTTTCCATATGTACTTGAGTGATATAAAACATTATTAAAAAGAAATCTTTCATAAGATACGGCATGGTCTTGAATGTTTTCTGTTAAAAACACTTGGATCAATAACTTTTCAATAGTACTTAAGGACACAATCTTACCATTTCCATATATAATTAAACGATTATCGATTGTTCTGTATCCAGTTCTACTTTTATAATTTCCTAACATTTTCAGGTACAAATTTTTACCTTCTATACTACAATTTGTTTTAGAAAAAATGTCTATGTATTTAACTGTTTGAAATCTCAAGTATGATTTGCAACTTTGTTGCAAAATTGTTTGAGAACTATGCAACATATTTCTTAGAACAAAATTGTAACTTTCGTAAGGAAAAGCAGACCATGCCCATAAAGCTCCAAAATCTTTAACTAACTTTGGTACATGCAGCAATAAATGTACGTTAAATTTCATAAGTTCCATGCCATTTCAGTGTCGCTTACAAATTTTTTTATTGCCCTTGTAGCATTTTTATATGCTGGAGTTTCAATTTTTTTACTATCAAATATATTAATACTATTCGCTTCGTGCGATGATATACTATAGCGGAAAAGTAGGACTAGGGCGCTCATGGTGGCCGAAGTTTGCATTATTTGCTGGAGTGACAATTATCGAAAAATGGAAAAATTGCGAAAGGGAAATTTAAATTGTTGCGTGTATTCATATAAAAATGTATTTCACAGATTTAAGATGTCTTTAAGACGACATAACGTTGTCTGGGATTTTACTTAAATTTCATTTAATATTTACATGTAATTGTACCTTGTACGGAGTAGCATTGACAGACGTTTGCGGTATCTCTCACACTGCATCTTATTAAATGACTTATATTTTCACTGCGCAATTCTTCAACGCGAACTACATGCGATATTGCTAAGGCTTTTCCTTTCGGTATTGCACTCGGATTAAATTTAATGTCATGAGTAATGGGTACAAATCCCGTTCGTATGATAAGGCTCATTGCAAAAGTTAGAGAAGTTAACCTACACATATAATGAAAAATTTATAGCAAATGTTTTGTTATATAACGAAAATTTTTTCATCGAAATTATAAAGAGACCTAAAACTATCAAGATACCTCACGACAGTTTATGTAACTTGAATATTAGCAATCATTGACAGCTATTCCAGCAAAATATGCGATATTTCACCAACCGCGGCAGCACTAGTCTCTACGCACACAGCGAATAGACGAGTAAAGACTAATGTTTGTAAAAAATTGAAGGAAGCAAATTTTTTTAGACAAGGCAGAGTATAATAAATTAAAAAATTGTTGAATTCTGAAGCTTTCCATTGACTTATATTACTCATTGATTGTGGTGTACGTGTTATTTCCACAGACTTCTATACATAT
>NW_011966913.1:58471-66160 GCF_000949405.1 Vollenhovia emeryi | reverse complement strand
GAGGGGGGCCCGGGTATCCATAAAGGATTTCCACACGTAAAAAAAAAAGAAAGTAGGACCATATCATCTGCATAGGCAGCGTCCATATTCTTTCCTGCCTTACTTGTATTCCTCCAATATTTCCTTTTCTCATCTTTTCCTCCACGTCTGATATCATTATTGCAAACAGAATTGGGCTAATTGGACATCCTTGTCTTACGCCCTTTTCTGTTTTAAACCACCTTGATGTCTCTCCCTTTACTTTTACAGCATTTTCCGTATATGTGTATATTTCCTTTATTCTGTTTATTAGTCCTCTCCTTATTCCTCTTTCCTCCATTGTCCTCCATAACACTTCTCTGTCCACTTTATCGAACGCCGCCTTTAGATCCATGAAGAACCCGTATAGTTTTCCTCTGTTTTCCTTCGTTTCTCTCCTAATCATATGTTTTAATATGTATATGTTGTCCATTGTTCCTCTTCCTTTTCTAAAGCCTGCTTGCGTCTCCGGAAATATTTCCTTTTCTTCTGCCTCTCTCCTCAGTCTCTCCGCTATCACTCCCGCATATATTTTGAATGCTGTGCACATCAAGGTAATTCCCCTGTAGTTTCCTACTTCGTCTGGGTTTCCCTTTTTGTACACCGGTGTTATGACTCCTCTTCTCCAGTCTTCTGGTAATCCTTCTCCTCTCCAGATTTTTGCAATTAGCTCTTTAAGGTTCTTTCTTACTTGTCCTCTGCTGTATATCCACTCTTCGTTTCCTATACCGTCTGCTCCTCCTGCTTTTTTCTTCTTCAACTTTTTCATTTCTTCTTCTATTTCCTCCTCTTTGACTTCCTCTTCGTCCTCCTCTCTTTTTCCCTCGTTTGCGGCTCCTACCTTCTCCTTGCTGCCTTCTAATGACGTCCTGAAATGCCTTTCCCATTCTTCTATTTGTATTTCTCCTATCCTCTGTTGTTTCCTCTTCCTTTCTCTATTAATAAAATTCCAGATTTGCTCTTCTGTCTTGCAGTTTCTAGCCTCTTCTTCTAGTTTTTCCCTTGCTTTTTCTTCCTTTTCCTTGCATACCTGTCTTAGTTCTCTTCTTTTTCCTGATATTTCTCCTTACTTCCTTTTCCTCTTCTCCAATTCCTACGCTTTCTTCACCTTCCATTTTACCTTCTTACAGTCTGCATCCCACCATTCCCTCTCTCCTATTTTCTTTTTCTTCAACTTGATATTTCTCTCTACTACGCTTCCTTTTACCCCTTCTTTTAGGCTTCTCCAATGTTCCTCTACTGTTATTCCTCCTATTTCGACTTCTTCACCTTTTTCCCTGTATGTGTTAATGCTTTCCTCATCCCATTGTTTCCTTTTTCTCCTTTCTTCTTGTTCTTTTACACTTTTCATTTCTATTTCTCCTTCTACTTCCACTTCTATCGGTTGATGGTCTGACTCCGTTCTTTCTCCTATCTCTACTCTTTCTATTTCTCTCCATGCCTTCGCGTTTGCTATTATGTAATCTACTACTGACTCTCCCCTTCCTCCGGTGTATGTCCATTCTCCTTCTTCGTCTCCTCTCACATTACCGTTTCCTACTTCCCAACCTCTCTCTTCCATCAAGTCTAAAAGCTCTCTTCCTTCCTTTTTCACTGTCTTGTCCTTTGACCCCCTTTTCCTTTCTCTGTCTTCTTCTCCTTCTTCCTTCTTTCCCTCTGTCCCTATCCTTGCGTTAAAGTCTCCTCCTAAGAATAGTGTTTCCTCGTCTTGTTCCTCTATCCATTTCTCTATTTCCTTTCTCAATCCCTTCATACCTATTCCGTTATATATTGTAATTATTCTCCATATTTCCCCTTTGACCTTTAGCCTTCTCTCCTGCACTCCGTTTACATCACTCTTTTCTGTCTGCTCTATTTCTTCTATTCCTACCCTAATTCCTGTTAATATCCCTCCTTTCGCTCTTCCCTTTTTCTTTTCTTTTCTCGCGTTCTGCCTTTTCCAATTGTAGTTCTTTGGTAGTCCCTTTTCTAGTTTTTCCCAATCTTTCTCTTCTACCCATGTTTCTGTTAGCCCTATTATGTCGAATTGCTCTATGTACTCCCAGAATTCCCTGTCCTTTCGTCTAACCCCTGCTACGTTCCAGAATAGTATTTTCAGCTTGTCTTTAACCTTGTTTTCAACGCTGCCTACCTTTTCTTCTTCTACTCTCCTCTCCCTCTCTCCTTCCTCTTCTCTTCTCTCGCCTCTTAAAAATTTTCCTTTTCTTTTAGTCCTTCTGTTTCTTCGTCCCATATTAGTACTTTTCCGTTTATCGTTATTTTCTTGTATCCTACTTTCACCACCTTTCCTCCCTCTCTTTCCTCTCTAGCGCGTTGCCTTAGCTTGCTTTGTATTTCTCTTTCCTCTATTGTCATGTCATGGTCTATGTATATTTTCGTCTTAGCCAGTTTATTTTTCTTCTTCATCACCTCCTCCTTCTCTTCTCTGCTTTTCATTTTTACTACTATTACTTCTCTATTTTCTTTTCCTGCTACATGGATGTTTTCTATCCCGCTTCCCATTCCGAATTCTCGTTCTAAGAATTCTTTCACCGTTTCTTTTGGGTCCCTTTTCTCTCTCTTCATTCCTTTAATTGTCAGGTTGTTTCTTCTCTCTTTTTTCTCTTTTTCCTGTATGCTTTTTTAACCTCCTCATTTCCTTCTCCGCTTCTTCTAATCTCTTCCCGTCTCTTTCTTCTTTCTTTTTCGTTCTCTCTTCCTCTCTTTTTTCTATTTCTTTAGTCTCTTTCTCTTTCCTCTCCTCCTCAGCTTCTTTTCTTTCTATTTTGTCTACTCTTGCTTCCAGCTTTTTCATTCTTTCTTCCACTCCTTCTAGTTTCTCTCTCATTTCCTCCATTATATCCATCCTGTTTTTAATCTCTTTCAGTTCTTTTCTTATTTCTTTTAGTATTTCCTTTGTCGAATCCTCTTCCTCTTCTCTCTTTCCTTTTTTTCCTCTTCTTCCTTTCTCCTTTCTCCTTGGTCCTTGGCTGGTGGTGATCTGTATAATTTGTTACTCCTCTTGAACGATTCTTTTTCTTCTTTCTCTCTTTCTTTTTCTTCCTCCTCTCTCTTTCTCTTCTGTTCTTTCTCTTGATTTCCTACTAGCATTTCTATTATGGATATTGATCCTTTTCTTCCTTTTTCTCCCCTCTCGTTCTCCCTTATTACTTTTTTCGCATCCATTTCGCGTACCTGCTTCTTTCCTTCTCGCCTGTCTAAACTTGCCCTGCTTACCGCTCGCTCTCTACTTCGCGCACGCGCTTCCCTATTTACTTGTAAATCCGCCTATTTAGCCCTGTGTTTTTCTAGTTCTTTCCTTCTCGCTTGTCTACACTTGCTCTGCCTACCGCTCGCCCCCTTCGCGCATGCGCTTCCCTGTTTACTTGTGACTCCGCCTTGTTGTTCCTGTGTTTTTCTATTTCTATCCTAACCTCTCTATTCAATTCCGCCCGCTAATTTTCTTTATATCTCCTCTGTTCTCTTTTTCTCACCTCCACCCTCTGTCCTATTCTCCTTCTCTCCTCGTCTACTCTCTCCTACTCCTTCCTTTCCTCTGTCTCTCGCTCGCCTTCGCTTGCACACTCTCTTTACTTCGCACCGCTCACTCACACGTCCGCTCCTCATTCACACCTCTAACCAAGTCCCTTATATCACCAGTATTTTTACACAAACTCCCCAAAGCCTTGGTTTGCCAAAATCCGTCTTAAAAGAAGCGAACTAGTGATTATGAACAGAATACGTAGTAATCACTATAATTTGAATTACGGTTTAGCCAGCAAAAATATTATTCAATCTGCCGCATGTCCTTGTGGACCCGCAATCCAAGACCTAAACCATGTAATATTTGATTGTACGATCTATAAATCTGACATGTCCCGCCTTCTCGAATATGTTCTGATCCTCCACAACAGCAGAAACTCCATTTGCGACGACATTTATCCAATCCTTTCCAAACCCTCTCCCAAAACGTGCAGACTTCTCTTGGCGGCCTTTAGGAGCGCCAAACTTGAGATTTGAACCTAGCCTCGAAACCTACTACTCACAGAGGTCGCTAGGTGCGACCTCAAGACAGAAGGAAATGCATTCCAACCTGTCTATTGGTTCGTCGTGGCCGTATCGGCAGCCGTGGTTGGGCGCCGAGTGCCATTACTAGAAGAAGAAGAAGAAGCGAAATTTCACAACCGCGGACTTTGCATTGCAATATCTCCACTCATGGGGCACGTAGGAGAAAAGTAAAAACACTTTTATTATGCAAATCGTACCCAAGCTATCGATTAAGCGCAGTCTCAAGTTTGTCGGATCAGCCGTTGTTGAGATCCGAAATTCTGAGGGCCCGTCAACTCGCGTACTCGCATAAACTAACCATAGACTTCTATAGACGGACCCTTTATACGAGGGGTAACTGATAATCGCGGTAAGGGGATCACTCGTCTGACTTCGACTCTTTCCGGTGAGATTCGGTAATATTCGGTTCACATTTCCAATACGTGTGCACACGTCCCCTCCAATCATCCCCTCCAACTTGGAGTGGGGATGATCCGTTCGGTCACGCGCACGCGCACGCTCGCACACAAGCAACGCGCCGTATATACGTGTGCACACGTATTGGAAATGTGAACCGAATATTACCGAATCTTACCGGAAAGAGTCGATGTCAGATGAGTGCCTCCCGCGCCCCGAATATCAGACCCCTCTTGTCCAGAGTCGTAGCTAATGCTCCGTCTATAGAAGTCTATGTAAACTACACGGTCGGTGTCGCGCGCGTGGTTTTAGCTTGTCGCTTAATTGTTGTCGCTTATACTTGGCGCGAGACACTACCGTGTCTCGTGATAAAGCATATTTACAAGTAATAAACACTACTAAAGAAGAAGAAAGGGTATACATTCCCACTGTTAAAATATATGAATTTGAGACAGATCAAATGCCAAATCCAAACTCAAATACAAATTCGGATTACTTAGGTAATTCATTCTCTAACTCTAGCAGAAACTCAAATCCAAATCCAAACTCAAATGCAAACTCGAATTACTTAGGTAATTCATTCCTTAATTCTAGCAGAAACTCAAACTCAAATCCAAAGTCAAATACAAACTCAGCCTCAAACGAGAATTCTAATTCAAAAGCAAATTCGAATCAGTCAGGTGATTCAATTACAAACTCAAATTCCAATTCCAATTCTAACTCAAACTCGAACTACTTAGGAAGTTCAATTCACAATTCAAGTTCAAATAAAAATCTAATTTCAAACTCAGAAGATTCCAATTCAAATTCAAGATTTTGTTTAAATATCAAACAAGAAGATAGAAAAGAAAAGTTAATTCAAGCATTAAGACTAGAGCATTTAAATGCCGCAGAACGCTTACATGTTGAAATACTAATTGAAAGAAACTCAGATTGTTTTATTTTGCCAGGAGAAAAACTTGATAGCACAAATATTTTAAAGCACAAAATTCCAACTGTAAATGACATACCAATAAATACACGACAATACAGATTTCCGCCCGTTCATAGAGATGAAATTAATAAACAAGTAAAAGAATTATTAGATCAAAACATAATTATCTAACTGAATGAATGACAAAAATTCATAATTTACAAGAATTAGCACGAGAATGTTTAATTGCATCTAAAATTAAATCAAAATTTTATTACGATAGAAAACTTAACCCTCAGGAATTTCAAATAAATGATGAAGTTTTTCTTTTAAGTGAACCCAAAAAGGGAAAATTAGGTGATCAATATTCGGGGCCACATATAATAACTGATATTTTATCTAACGGAAATATTAAACTTCTTGTTAAAGGAAAATTAAAAATTGTTCATCCCAACAAATTACGTAAGAAAAAGAAAAATTAATTTGTTTTAACTAATCAAATTTTTTAAACTGTATTTGAAATATACATAGGAGCAAGAATAAAGAATTTAATCTACATAATAATCATTTGGATTCTACAACCCGAAGAAACTCTTGGACTCATTGGATATGACGGTGGAACCACCAACCTCAACCTCAACGTAACAACTTGTAAGGGGCGGCGGCGTTCACGCGCGTCTGTGTAACGAGAGTTGTCTGTGTGCGCGAGTGTCAATGTTATTTACGTGTGCCGTCGCGTGGGTTTGCTCCAGGACGCCAAGAAGAGAGCAAGGGAAGACAAGGCAAAAAAAGGTAAGTCTCTTGTTATGTATTAGGGCGACTGCCCATTTATTGAGTGGTTGCTTGTTCGCGCAAGATGAGTATTGTCTGGGTCAGGTTCTCTATTTTTAGGATTTTGACGCCGTTCGCACTCGGGTAGGTCCGCTGGTTCTGATCGGGTACCCTGGGCGCGGGGGCGAATAATTCCGCCGGAGGTGGTAAAGGCACTGAGGGCCGAGGGGCCACCGGGGGTAACGCCACGAGAGCTGGTCCCGAGATGTGAGGCGGGTCGAGGACGGAGGGGTCAAAATCTCCAGCCTCCGCGTACTCCTTGGCCATCAGCCACAGTTGTACCTTCTGTCCGCCGCGTCTTGACCGACGACGTTTGCCCATTTCGACAGATTAGTCTACCGCGATGATCCGGATCGGAATTTCGGCTCGGCAACCCGCTCTTATATACCCCACAAAGGGTGGCAAGGTGAGGTACGGTGGTGAATGTATGGTGTTGTGTGTACTTAGTTAATTATACGATTAACCATTGAAGTTTTCGGTGAAATTTTCCCTCAACTCGGGCCAGTGGCCGCGCAGAGCCACCCCTTGCGCGCGGCTACGCCGAGCTCCTTTAATTAATAGCGCTAATCGGACTTCACTTTTTATGCACGCGATTTTCAGTATTCTATATAATTATTATATTAAATACCTATTTTAAAAAATATAAAATATAAAGTATATTTCAGGTAATAAATAATTAGCTCAGAGCCCGAACAGGATGGTAGGATGGTAGTGTCCATTAATTACTTTTAATTGTAAAATTATATATACGTTTCGGTCTTAACTAGACCATTTTCAGTACAGGAGAGATAATTTAGAGAACAGATTCGCAATTTCGACATCCATAAGAAGTGCGCAGTCACAGTTACATAAAATCATCGCATAAGTTCGTTTCGTGGTATTAATGTGGGTTAATACGTAAAATTTCATACAGATTTGTAGGCGGTAACAATATAATACGCGGCGCAAATGTGTGACATGTTGGAATTGACGTGTTGTGCTGTGTGGATGACTTCACATTAGTGCAATTATAAAAAAAATACAGTATATTTAATACAATAATTTTGATCTTACATAATTACTCTATAATAATTATATACATATTTGTATTTTTACAGTTTAACGTATATAGTTAACGATGTACATACTCGTACATATATACAACTGTGCTGTTGCGAATCGTATCAGTGAGTGATAAATTACTTTTTATTTTAAATTGACGTTACTATACAATTACTTCTCTCTTTGCATGTATACAAATACATGTACTTAAAAAAATACAATGGGCAACCACGAACTGCGCGCGTGAAGCGCATGTTTTGTTATTTCTAGTAAACTAAAAGCGAGATGAGGAAACAATATACATATTACAAACATAATTGTCAACCAATATTTTACAATAATAATGCTATAACACTACTAAAGTAATATTATAAAATAAGAGATATTACATACATATAAAAAGGCTACGTAGTAACATATAACGACAACGACACTTCGCTAGA